>NW_009608326.1:18143-18923 GCF_000690535.1 Cariama cristata
CCCTGTTGGAAAAGCTTTCAAGAAGGGAGAGGGCTCTGCACTGTGAGTGGATCAGGACTAGAGTTCAACTGCTGGTAGGAGGTGGGGGTGGTAACCAAACTGGAGCCAGACACCTATTTTGGGTCTGAAAATGAGAAACAAATGTACCTCTACAACACGTGAAGGGGAATGACTCAAAAGCAGAGAGATTCCAGATGATGGTCTAAAAATATAAGCAATGTGCTAATATTTGTTGAGGGCAGAGAAAAGGATAATTGACAAAAAAATCAATGAGAGTCAACTGTAGCAGCTTTATAGGAATGGACTGGCAAGACAGACTCTGTCTTTAGGAAATCAAGCAGAGACCCTTCCAGGCGCAGCTGGAGCCGCCCGCGTCCGGCAAAAGATTCGCAGTGAGTTTTCACATCTCACCATTTCGAAAGGGCTGCTGGCAATTTTTTCAAAGATATTATTAATCACATTGTGTGCTTCCTACTCTGCTGGGATCTACTGAAAAATTACTAGAGATGTTATATAGTAACAAAAGAAAGGAAAGCGGTGCTGCGGGCTACTGAATGATCCATGTTGTCAAACTCCAATTATCTGGCATTTATAAAAGATGCTAATTATAATTTAGTATCGATTACCTTCAGGGTAAAAAGTATTTCTCGTTCTTTGCGATCACTTATTTGATAAATCCGGAATGCCCAAAGAAAATACTGCCTTGTGCAACTTGGGGTTTATCGATCTTATTTCGGTCTCGAATTCATTTTCCGTCTCCTGTGCGAGCGGGGGGCGGGG
>NW_009608327.1:0-321 GCF_000690535.1 Cariama cristata
GGCGGACGCAATTGCGGGGCGAGGAGGGGGCGGTGGTGGGGGAAGTTGGAGCGTACAAACGCGGAGGGGTTCATTGTGTCGGGCATTGCACCAAAGCTTTGCAAGGAGCAAAAAAAAAAAATTCCCCAGGGGTTAATCCTCTCCTGACCTTTCACAAGGCGAAAAGTAAAGTCTTCTGTTATTTATTTTGGGTTTGTTGGTTTTTTGGTTGGTTTTTTTGTTGTTGTTCTTCTTTTTCCTTGGAAAGGAACCCGGATGCGTGCGGGTTTTGGTGGGGTTTGTTTGAAATTTATCTGGGTGAAGGAACGGCGGGAGGAGGGG
>NW_009608328.1:0-209 GCF_000690535.1 Cariama cristata
AAGAGGCAAACCCTCACCGGTGGTTATCGCCTGCCTAACTAGAGGAGGCCTGACGATGGTTTCCACTCGGCCAAAAGCCATCGCCAGGAGGAAAGTGGCCAGCCAGAGCTCCGCCGCAAACATGCCGCTGTGCAGGTCACCAGCTGCAGGGAGTGCCTGAGTCTGGCACTGGTACCGAAGGGCAGCAGGGATAACGTCTGTGTGGACCG
>NW_009608329.1:0-1379 GCF_000690535.1 Cariama cristata
CCCTCCTTCGAGAGAAGGGCCTCCCCACGCACCCACCCGTCATCACCGAGCTGCGGTTTCCCCCTGCTGATTCTCTCACTTCTGTCCAGGTTTTCCCTCACTTCTGTCTGATTTTTTCCTCAGTTCTCTCTAATTTTTTCCTCAGTTCTGATTTTCGTCTCTCCTTCACCCCCGCACCCCCCCTAAGGAGCTTTTCCCCTCAGTGTCAAGGCATGTGGGCACGAGGAAAGAGCTCTTCTCAAGAGACATCGTCCCTCTTCGCTTTGAGGTAGCTAAGGGTGGCTTCTCTGAGGCAGCAGGTCGCCATGGCAGTGTTGGCTAGTGGGGGGGTCAAGCCCACCATAGCCCCTGTGACGGCCATACCTTCATGGCGGTCCTTAGGCCTCCTGCTTAGTGCAGCCCAAACCACAATCTCTTTCTTTGACTGGCTCCACAGCTGCTGGTCCACAACCACCGAGGAGCGGGCTTCCCCATACCAGCCGTCCCGTGTTCGACGATGCAATGCGAGGGCATCCCAAATCCCAGCACGGCTGCCAGCCAGGAGGAGCGGCTGGGGGGGAGAGGGACACAGGAGGGGAATGGAGGGCCCATATCAACCCTCTAGAGTTCGGAGAAGCAAGCAGCCATTAAACAGGTCAAGCTTGCTGAAGCTGATAGGGACATTTATTGCACAATAACTGGCCGACGTTAACATTACCTTGTCCACAACCCTTGTTATGTTTTTCTCATCATGTTTTCTCTCTACATAGAGTCTAGACTGTGAGAAATCTGGGGCAGGCCCACTCATATGGCTCAGCCCAGTGGAGCTTTATTCACGGTAAGCAGGTTTCCATGGGAAACCATTGAAATCCAACTGGCCGTCTCCTCTTGGTCCGAGTTGTTGGCCCAGCACCCAGCAGGATGAGACTGCAGCTGTTTGTGCTACAAAACCAACAAACACGTTTGTTGTGGTGGCTGATGAAAATGCGAGGGGTCTGGTATTGCACCTAGTAACGAAGGCTTTCATGCCCAAGTCCTGAAGATGGCACAAAGTCCTCAGAGGTAGGGTTCATCCTAGAAGGGCCCACACCATCCTCCTGAGGGAGCAGGTCACACTGTATGGTGGTAGGTGAACTTGCCAGCTAATAAAGCTGGATTTGTTTAGACGTGTTCTTGCTCAAGTCAAAAGGAAAGGCCAAGGACGCCCAAATCCACCCTTGACTGAAATGAGGGGCCCTCCTCAGAGTGACTGAAGCGATCTGTATGCGCTGAGCTGTGCAGAGGAATGTCACTGATTTATAAATGTCAAACAGGCACCGAGCAGCCCACACACGAACCTCAGTGAATTCTTACCTCTGACCCACTCGTTGGCTCCAGCAGCCACACAGGCTGATTTAGAA
>NW_009608329.1:1768-17465 GCF_000690535.1 Cariama cristata
ATTTAGAGCCCCTTACTGTAAGGGCTCTAATGTCTCACACAGGCTACGGCTGATCTGAAAATGTCAAAGGGGAGTGAAGGTCAAAATTTCCATAAATTGGGCCCTGGCTTGCTACCTATCACGTAACAGGATTCTCCAGCCAGTTAACACTATAAACTCAGGCATTCATTCAGCCCAGCAGTTCCCCTGAAGCCCTGCTCCCCTGCCCCTCTCCTGAACCGTGCAATGGGAAGGAGTGTCTTCAGAGCTGCTTTCCTCCAAGGAGAAAAAAGGAGCAGGACAAAGAGACACTGGACAGGGGTGAGTGTGCTATCCTTTACTCCTAGAGAGGTATATTTTAGCGTGTAGAGCAGCTGGGGGAGACTGTGTTTTTTCTGATTCTTGTTCTGAGAAACTACAATCCAATTTTTCCTGGAGCTAAACAACATATATTTTTAAAGGTAAATTTCAGTACAAGACATGTTCAGCACAGTAGTTGTTTGTGGTTTAGGGTTTGCTGAGCTCTAAACAGTTGAAACCCTAGGCACTGTTGAGCATCCCCAAGCATTTGTAGGGGTATTGACTTCCTTTATGACTGGCAAAACTGCTGCTGGGTTCTGCAGGGTATGTGTGAGCACATACTATGGTGGTGTTGTTATTATTGATGTTGTTCTGCAGGGCATGTGTATGTACATACTATGTTGGTATTATTATTGTTGCTGTTATTATTATTTTACTATTATTATTATGATTTTCAAAGTTGGGTTGCTCACCCAAGATGGAGCTCTTGTGTAAAGCACAGGGTGGGCAGGTGGTAAGAAATGCTCCTGTCCTGACGGCTGTGATGGAAATGACTCGTTCTTTGGTCAGAAGTCCTGCTGGAGCTAGTGAAAATTTGTCTGAATGGAAACTCGGTGAAGGATACAGTGTGCAGACACAGATGTATATATGGGGTAGTAGAATTAGACCTGCTGAAACAGGACATAAATATTGCACAGTGCCCTACCAAAGGAGAAAAACAAGTGTGGGATTTTCAGTTGAGGCCATGTTGCTTTACTGAAACCTTCCTTAGTTCAGCAATTCTTAATTTGCTGGAAGGAATCACTAGGGATTGGCACATTCCTGTGTCTTGGCTTGGGAACAGGGAAACTGGGCCCTTGTGTGTATGGTGGGACAAGGAGGAAGGAAAAGTCTGGAGGGAAGTTTTCTGAAGCAGCTGAGTATAGACAAACAGGTGCAAACACAGTGGTACAAGGGCAGCAGTGTGTGAAGGCATAGGCTGTGGAACAGTGGCCTCCACTACCAGCACTAACTCTGAAGGAATAACCCTGCCTAGCTGGGAATTTGAGTGTAAAACAACAATAAATAAGGAGTGGGGAGTCAAGTGGCAGAAAACTAGAGAAAATTCCAGCAGGACTGTATCTGTTAAGATTCTCTCTCAGGCAGAGGTGTAATTTTGACAATATCGATTAAAGAGGGCTTTATGAAGCACACATTTCTCAGAGCTTCTCCAACCTTTTTAATCAGTCTATTTTGTTATAAAACACAATCCCCAGGCCCAGTCCTGAAACGGGTAAAGAAACGTGTGTGAAGAAACCCCTGCACTTTGCTGGGAGCTGCAGGGGCTCAGTGCTGCTCAGGACCAGAGACCTGCTGTGTGCCAGGCTGGTGATACCACAGGTGGCATTGACAGCTCTTCTCAGGTAATGAGCAGAGCATCAGGGATGCAATGTGATCTGCACCCTGACTCACCAAGCTCCATTCAGTTGTGTCTGAGGTTTCCAGGTGAGGCTTGACAAACCAAAATCTGCTGAGAGCTATGTGGTCTTCAGAGATCCCTCAGTTAAGTGCTGTGACTTCATCCACATGCTTGGATGTTTGTTCCTCTTTGCTACTGGCTGCTTTGCCAAGTACCATGGGACTCGCATCTGGCACTCCTCTCACTGCTGGTATTCCTGGAGTCCCCTTGCAGCCTCTCTACAAGCCTGACCTTTTCTCTGCCCTCCTTCCCTATGTCCAGGTTCTGGCTGGGCTCCAACACAAGTGTGCTACAACATCCAGCAGCCTTTTATGGCTGAATATCCCACTAGTTAGATATATCACAAACGGTCAGATCAAAATGCACAAAGTGATGCAGCACAGGTGGGAAGTCATGAGAGAGGGGCAGTGGGGGCAGGAAACCCAGACAGCCTTCCTGGTGTGAGCAGCCCTGCTTCTAGATAAAAGCTGGTATCCCTTGTTGAATCCACTGGGATTCAAGCCTCTCCATGCTTTGATGAGTCCTCTGCCTTCTGTTTTCCTAGCTATTCTCTTAGTTAGATTTGAGTACTTGAGGAATGTGCTGTCCCACAGACATGGCAGAATGTCTGCATCACGTGCTAAGTTTCCTTCCACTGCTGCCAGGCTTGAAAGACAAATACAGTGAGGGAAGAAAGAGACAGGATATAAACACCTACATCAGGACTTTTTCTGAAGCAGGCTGGGTGGCAAAATGGGAAGAATGCTAGGAATGTCCATTCTGGTTCACTGTCGAACCCGATCCTTCAGAACACCCACAGCATAACGAGGCCCAGTAAGAATGGCTTGGGCCACAGTTGGATGTAACTGTGTTCTTTGGTTCCCTCCAAAGAGGTGCAGCCTTTCCTCTCTGCAATCTGTTCCTGACAATAACGTTGAAAGGCACTGAGGCAGCAGCATCCCTGAGGGGAATATGACCACAGAGCAGGACCCAGATATGTCAGGCCCAGATCACCCTTGCCTGGCACCTCATGGAGTTGTTCGCCTCAGCCCAAAATGATCCAAAGCACAAGGGTGACATACTGCTGCTCACTGCACAGGTCCAGATGATGATACAAAGAACAGGAAGCACATCCGTAGTGCTGGACCTGGAAACCACATGCCAATAATGATTCATGTTGCAGGGCAGCATGGCAGAGTTCAAATCAAAGGAACCTTTCTGCCTGAAAAGCAGAGGACATTTATCAAGAGATAAAATCACCTCCTGAGAGATCTACTCATGTATTTTTAGGCAGCCCCCACATCAGAAATTTTTTCAACCTGGGCTCTGAGGTCTAGTGAAGGCCACAGCCCAGAAGGAAACAAACTAACATAGGCAGTTGCTTCTGAGGGCTTCTCTCAGCAGATACCTGGTCTCCTTGCAGCATCCTCAGGTATGGCTTTGCCAAGTCACCACAAGGGCTTGTAGCTTGTTCCTCACTCCTGTTAGCATTGTGTCAGTCCTGCACTGTGGAAGCAACCGGAATGCTATGGAGCTCCCTCAAGTCATGGCTGCACCTGCCCTGGCCCTGTTACCCTCACCAAATAAACAGTCCTCCTAGCACTGACTTGGAAATGGGAGTGAAAGCCACAAAATTTCCTTTTCTGGGGTCAGGAGTGCCTGTTCTTGGCAAGAAATCAAAGGAAGCAACTTTGCTTTGAATATCCGGGGCTTGGCATAAATACTGTGCATCTCCCAGACAAGACAGTAGACTTTGCAACTGCAGTAAAGAAGGATGATCTTTGACAAACATGCATAGGGTTATATGAAAATGTTGCCTTCTCACGTTTGACTGCAGTTTGTACGGTTTTTGCCACAAACAAGGCAAAAAAATAACTGAATGCTGTATTGCAGAACAAGCAAAGGCTCTGAAGCACAGAGAAATCACCATAAAGACTTCTGCTGACTCTGCTTGCCTTTGAGTAGGGCGCTACATGCAGAGTATTTGATTACCTGTGGAGTCCAGTCAGCATTTGCTGATATTGTTACATACTTGAGTCAAAACACACCTCCCAGCCTCACTGCCCTGGAGAAGGACCTGCCCGTTATCCTGTGAAATTTCCTCTGCTTGTCTGTCAGGGCTGCTGTGCTGTAATCTTGGAGGATAATCAACAGCGAAACCATTCATAAATCACAGCTAACAGAAAAGATGCCGATAGGGTCTTAAATTTCAAGCCTGCGAAGCCATCATTTCAACAATGACAGTCAAAGGGGAGATTAAGAATTCTTTTACATGGAAAAGTTTTTCTTGGAAGAGCAACCCTCTCTTTGGTTGCCTGTAAATACAGTCATGTGGATTTGATTTTTACATGGCCCTTCTGCCCACTTGCAGGGAATGCTATGCAACCCCAACGGGCCTGTTCTCGCACCAAACTGGCGTGTGGAGGGACTGCGGCGGGATTTGAATAAGGCATCAAAAACGAAGAACTAAAGCTTTGCCCGGTGCTAGCAGAGGCCAAATGGGCTGCCTGTTTGGGAGGCAGTGGCAGGACGTTCCAGAGAACCAGACCCCTCTTGGCTCAAGTCCGCCATGCCTCTGGGTCCAGCTGCAAAATGGGAATAAGACCAGTGCCTTGTTTTATGGTGCCAGTAAACCATTTGGAGATTATCTGTACTTGCACCTCATGGTGTTTAAGGCTGTAAGGGTATTGTGAAGTCTGTTGCCAAAAACTGAAAGCAGGGGCTGGATTAACACCCCACCTGGAGGGTAGGTGATCTCTCTCTGATCCAGACAGAGTCTTGTCTTGCTTTGTTCATTTGGACTAAGCGCTGTACTAGGAAGAAAGGAGGGACAGTGTCTCTGTGGAGTTCTTGCCCTCCCTGCTTTGGATGACGACTAGCAGTGCTCACAGCATCTGTCTTCAGGTTGAGAACAGCGAGCCCCAGGAAGGCTCCAGACTCATGCTCGTGGCTGTCCCCAAACAGCCCAGCTGGAAATGGACTCTGCCTGTTCAGTGCAACTCTGGGATAACAATTGTTTACAGCATGGTTTCCTGATAACGCTAACAAGTTCTATTTGAATAATTACTCAGAGTAAAATCTGACTGTAGCTGCCTCCATTTCCATCCGCAGGGCAGAGTAGTAGAGCTAATAATGACATTACTGGTCAAAGATGAATTCAGTTGCTCAGATTTAACCATGTTCAGAATCACTAGTGGACAGCTACGGCTTGCTTAGCACTACAAGCCTAGTGGTTAGGTTTCCAAGGGTACGTAGTACTGATGGCACTGTGGTAACAGGTAACTTGAACCACAAAGAGCTTGAAAACTGAAGGGATGTAACTTCTGATCTGTAGAGGATTTAGTGCCAAGCTTGCCTGGGGCATTTTCACTTTCTGGTAACTGCATGTACTTAGAACTGTCTTATTAAATGAAAAACAGCAGGTTAGCTCAGTTAAGGTACCTGAGGTTGTGGAGCCTGAAGGAACCATTTTTTTAATCGAATAAATAAATATCAAAATCAAATCCTCTTTCATGGAAGGATTTGGGGGTTTGTTTGCAAAGGAAGCATCACCCCTTACTATGAGAAATTATAACTCAAAAAGCCTGGTGATGAAATCCTGCAAAGGAGCAGATTTGGAGAATTAAAGCCTGAAGATGATGCAGTGGGAGCAGGAGAAGAAACACCATGTGGTGGAATACAATCTACTAAGTCATCTAATGTGCTTTCCTTCAGTTACTCTTCCACTGATAGTGGGAACTAGGTGGATCTCTGCAGGCATGTTTACTCTCCCCAATTTCTAGACATACACTGTGTTTCCTAGTTCTGTTTTTCTAGCCTGCTTAGTTTTGTGGCAAGCAAGGGAAAATATCACAGTGGAAGGATGCTTCTGTTCTAAGTGTGTTTAAAGAAAAACAAGAGCACACCAAAAACTACTCTAAAGAATTAAAAAATCTTTCAGAAAAGCAAGTGTTTCACAGCTGAAGATTTTCTGGAGTTTTGAAAAAATTGGAAGAAGCGTGGATAACAGTGAGGATAACTCTTCCCAAGAAAAAAACAAACAGGGTTTTTTAGATTATTTTTTTTTAAGTGATTGTTTAGAATGCAGGACCAGAGGAGAGATTTAAAGACTCACTGAACAGCTTACAGATTAAATTTTTGACTCATCAAATAGGTGTCATTATAAGGACTCTTATAGTTCATATTCTTGGCTAGGCTGTTGTAATAGTGTTGTGTCTCTTTGATTTATGACCTATTATTCCCTTCTGTCTAACGGTCAATGGTACATTTCTACTCCAGGTATCCACCCCATTTAGCACATTTTTGAATCTTGGAAGGACAACCACAGCTCTCAAATTGCCTGTTGAGATGTGGCATATTGAAATCAGGGCATGACACGGTGACACGTGATGGACCATGGGAGAGATGGCTTCACTGGTCTCTTAGCTCTATTTCCTACAGCTCTAAATCAGGTATGACATGAAAGAAATTATGTGTGCACCATATGGTGACCTGAGGATTGGAAGGCCATCTTCTTCCAAGAGCAGTAGCTGTCAACCTGTCACTTGTGGAATGAAACCAAGAAAAGCAATTCTAGTCAGCTTAAATTCACTGTACAGGAGCTGCATCGCTGCTGAGAGTCCACAAGTGGAAAAAAAACAGTCAGAACTGACTGTCCTAGGGACCTTTTCAAGTTAAAAGTCTTTGGTGCCCATGTCTAAGTTCATATCCCACTGAAAACCAGTCGCTTCATGATCTCAGCATCTCTCCTAATGAAAGAATGGGAGCTGAGAATTGAGCCTTCTTGAAGGGTATCAGTCCACAGAAGCTGCAACTCAGTAAATTCATTATTAGAGGTCATTTTGCTGGAAAGTTTCCTTCTTGTTTATCCTCATCAGCAGGGTTTTAGCAGATCCCTCACACACAGCCCTCCCTTGTGGCTATACAGGAATAACCCTGTATCACTGGGAATCTACTCAGCCTTCTCTGATTTCTGTAATAATCAGAGAGAGAGAGAGACTGACCTCTCGGTATGTGGTGCTCAGAGGGACTGACCTCGGTACCTCTCGTTGGTGTCTGACCTTGCTGTATCCAGCTGCTTAACAGATGGGTCTGAAACAATCCCCCAGGCATGGGATTTAAGTTTGGGCTAGGCTGGTCAGTGAAAGCTTTCTGCATTTACTGAATTGCCATCAAAGTTTTAGCAGTGGTGGATGGCCAAGTGTGGTCACCTGTCCCCTGATAGCTGGGCTGAGACCACTGGAGTCATCAGCTAAATTACCTTGAATTGATGACCTGCAGATTTAAAGCACTACAACCCAGTCCCCGTTATGCACACAGCTCCCATTTCGTTTTGTATTTCTTTAATAGAAAAATAACAGGAAAAGCAATTACTGGCCATATGAAATGCAAGTTCATACAGTATTTCCTATAAGACCTCAAGGAACTCCTTGTTAAAGCAGATAAGTTAATCTATCTTTTGGTTCAGGTCACAGTAGGTTTTCAGCTTCAAATCACCATGGCACAGTAACTAATGGCACTTGCCATAGAAATGATGTTGAAAAAACAAGGAATCTGGGCAATTATTAGGTGTATATTTCCGGTGAAAACAACCCACCTAAAGACAGTGTCAGTGAAAAGGATGATTGATCATCTGGATTTTGCTCCCTTGCATTTTCTTGCCCACTTTCTTTACAATGTAGTATTAACTGTCATATTAACCGTCGCGCAATTACTGTAATGAAATCTGCTAGCGGACTTTTCAGCCTGAGGAACTCTGGCACTGTCAGGAGGGGCTCAGCAGGGCTTTTTACCTATGGAGGCTGAAACCGCACAGCAAGAGGCGCATGGTCCCTTCAGGCATTCAACTTTCAGAAAGACCAAGGTAAGAGCTTTACCAGAGTCGGGGTTTTTTCCACTTTGAATTCTTGGTAAAATGCTGTATGTTCCAGTCTTGACTCAGAGCTCATTAAAGTGTATGCAAAGACTCTTGTTGACTTTAATGAGCTCTGGTTTGAACCCTAAAGCTATTACATGATCAAAACTCCCACCAAACTGTAAATATGGAGGTGTTTTGTTTGCATTGCAGATATAATATTTGGCTATAAGGTAGGGATGCTTGGGTTTGTTTTCTGTATGGTGTCTGTACCTCTTTCAGATGCCCAGTAGTTTTACTGGATTGTTTATAATTTTGTTTATTAGGTTAAGTAAATTGGCCAGACTCAATCTCCATGTAAAACAGAACAACTGAAAGCTACTGAAGTCAGTAAGTGAAATTTGGCTTCTCTTACAATATGTATAGTTTTGTTCAGCTGTTGGCCACTGGTATGAGAGAGCTTGTTCTCATGGTACATCTGGTCCACCCACATGCCACAGCACCATGAGAAAAGTTCTAATACTGAACCTGCAATACAGATTTTGCAGTGAGGAGGGCAAGTCCGTGAAGCAGTGGGAAGCAAAGAAAATCAATGCGCAGTACAAAAAAATGTGCAATACACACAGAGACATTTTATATCAATATATCAATTTTATATTAAAAAAAAAAAATCAGGGACAAAACCAAAGCTTAGAGCTCAGAGCTTCTCACTGAGTGGTATCGTTCTGAACAGCCTTTGGAAAGGTGTGCCACTTGTTCTCTAGACTGCCACAACACCCTGGGATGCTGTAAAAATAGCTGGCAGTGCCTGACTGACAGGCAGGAGACGTGTGACCCTAAATTATGATGTTTTCCTTTTCATGATGAAATGAATGCTGCCTTAGACAGAGGCTGAAATACATCTGTTTGCGGTAGGAGTGCCATTTTAGGCCCATTTCTTTTGAAACCAGGGTTGGAATTGCCAGGGATCAGCAGAGCTATGGGCTCACAAAGAGGGCACTGTCTTTGAGGAATCTTTACATAAGCCCTGCACAACCAAGGCAACAGGAGTTTGCACAGCTGCTGCTGGAAGCAAACATGTACTTTTAGTTGACCTGGGCCGATGACTTTGGGCGTTAAATCTGACGCTTTCCAGATGTACAGACCTCTCCTGCCACAGTCCCCAAACATTCAGTCCCCAGGTAAAAAGGAAAATAATAACAATAATAATAGCAATAATAAAAGGGCACTGTGAATACCAGACTGTAGTGTATATTCCAGAGCAGACATTTACACATTGCATGGTCCAGTTCGAAGGTGAGTGGTATTTTCCTCTCATAAGAGCTGTGTTTTGAAACACATTTGATTCAGACCTAATTAGTGCTGCATCTACCTTCCGTCTCATCTCTGGTCAAGCACCTTCTTCAGAAAAGGTGGCTAAATACATAGAAATCTTATTACCTGCTGGGAATTGGCAGCATAAGAGCATAAGACACCGAGGGAATAGCCCTTGATCTGTGCTGGTGCCCAGGAGCATTCACAGGACAAAGGCATCTTGCCAAAGAATTAGCAAATTAAGTTTTGTGCCACATGGCAAAACAGAACCTTGCACATCAAGGGACAGACTTACCAGTGAGGTTGGGATGTGATGGTTGTGAAGTATTGTCACTGGACGAGTGACAGGGAAGGGGCTGGCTGCTCCCCCACACCATTGTTCTGACTCCATCTGTGCTGGTGCAGGTTACAGGCTGTGCTGTGGAGGTCACTGATGACTGCACAGCAGGCTCTGGGATATTGTTCACTTAATTCTCAGAAGGAAACGGAACCTCATCCTTGCTCCAGACCCAGCATAAATTGTTTTCCTCCCTAGGCTGGTTATTTTTAACAATAATTCCCTCCCCAATTCATCCCTGCAGCCCTTGGATGCTGAGATGATCATAGGGAGGGTGATGGAAGGGCGTGGGGTGCCTGAAGAGGATAATTTATTTTATTCCATTTTATTTAGGTGTGGTATTTATAAAGGCTCCAAAATTGGCAGCAAGAGAAAAGCAAATATTCTTCTGAACTGGAGACCGCCCCAACACAGACAGCTGCAGCCCAGCCTCTCCTCATTCTCCCTGCCAGTTCTCTCAAGCATGACCTGGTTTGAGGACCACCTTCAATGAGATCAAAAGGTGATTTTCCCAGTGCTTGCTCCACATGCCACTTTACTTTCACACTGCCTGTCAACTGGGTGGCAAGGAGTATGCGAGACAGGAATGAATTCTCACCTCCCTTAGTTGAACCATGAATAACTCCAGGGAAGACAATGGTGCAATGAAGGTCATATTAGATCTGAGTGGGCCTGCAAAGCCCTAGAGATGTGTTCTTGCCATGGTGAGACGGGGCATCCAGGGAAGTGGTTACTCAAAACTAGGTCTCATCAGCTGGCAATTCTTTAGTCCCTCCAGCCTGCAGGATTGCCTGTTATCCTGGGAAAGGATCCTGGAAATACAAGGCAGACAGCTGCTGAGAGAAGGTGGCTGTTTGGTGCTCATTTCTGCAGGGCTTTTCAGCTACAGAGCAGTAAGCTTCTCACATATGCTTCCTCACTTTTCTTGCTTTCTTACTAATTCCAGTGCTGCGAAAGGGAGGTTTACTCCCTTGAAACCTTTGTTGCTCTCTCTGGCTGTGAAGAAACACCAAAGTTTCAAAACTTTTCATGGAATAAAATTTTCAAAACATCTTGGTTTAAAGAGGGCAGTAAATTTTACTCTGACATTCTTTGATCAAAAGTAAATGTTTTGGCATGCTCCAAATTGACATGCTTCATTTTAGTTTGTTCAATTAACCCAAAAAGCTTTGCTTTAACTCTGTTGAACCCCAAACATTAGCCTTGAATTGTATTTCCTCCTGGCAGCTCTCATCCAGGAACTTAATACCCATATTTTTCAGGGGACAGTGCATAGCTGCTATCATGTCTCACAGATGTTAGAGTCCACTCTGCATCATGGCACATGTAGTCCTCTAGGAAACAGCCTGCAGGAAAGATGAGACATCTAAACCACAGTCCCAGTGAGGCAGTGTACTTACAGGGAAATGAGGTTTTAATGGTTTATTGAACACATTCGAACCAAAACATAGTTTTCTGATTTTGTTCCAACTGGCCCTGAAGAAAATACTGCTTCTTGACTTTTCTTAATTGAAAAAAAAAAAAAAGTGTATTTTTATTTCTTTATTCTGAAAGGAAAGAGGGTTCAAAATCAGGATGTTTTTCTCCCTGAAAATTTCAATTTTGTGAAAACCGCCTCTTTACTGGGCAGCCTTCCCAAAGGGAATCCCCAGCCAGACCCAGTGCTAATATCAGTGCACATTCTTTGGAGCTGATCCAAAGGTCATTCACGCCATTAGACATTTTTATCGTGGACTTGAATAAACTTTGGACCAGGCTCTTTTGGCAGGAGCATACACAGTCTGGAAACCTAAAAATAAATCCTGATTTGGAGCCATCCACAGCTTTTCAGCAACCATGATGGTACATAGGTATGAGCTTGTCAGAGAGAAGATGATGAGGTGATTTGGCCACCTCTGTGGCCAGAGTATCTTTAGCTGTTTGTTGAAATAAACAAGGGGGAAGATAGCATTCTAGAAGCTCAATGTTAAGAGCTCTTGAAGCATTTCCCTGTGAAGCATCAGTCTCAGAAGGTTCAGATGGAAGATGTTGTCTCAAGAGGTGATCTGGTTTTCTCTTCAAGAAGTTTTGCAGCAGTAATAGCTCCTGGAATATGTAACACTGTCATCCTCAGTCCTGGGAAATTGAGGGATCCCTTCATGATGCAGTTTGTCTACAACAGTAGTTTTGGGGGCCAACAGAAGGTGCTGTCCTAGAACAGAAGAACTGGTCAAAGCACAGAATTTGCACATTTCCTTATTTGTATCCTGTCCATGTCCTGAGAGGTTCGCAGGAATCAAGAGTGAGAAGAAAACTCTTGGTGACAGTGAATCGTTATCCTCTCATTCAGCCTGCCCATCGCTATGCACTGTGAAGGGACTGCTCTGCAAATACCGACAGTGAATCTCATGCTGTAATTACCGTACCTAAACCCTTTCATGTGGAGCCTGAGCCTGCTCCAGCTCTTTCCAATGACCTGAGTCAGATCTGTGTGCAGAAAAAGCAAAGCATTTCCAGCATCTCAATTTTATTCCTACTGCCACAAGAGTTTAATTGTGTCTGTTACTGCTTGCTGGCTGATGAATCATTGGCTGAACACAAGTAACTGGTCACTTGCTCTTGCTGAGGTTGTATGAGTGGCCACATTTCCTGCAACATTGTTTAGATTCAAAACAAACAATAATTCTCATTTGCACGATGTATATTTAGTAGTCTAGATGCAGTAGATGTCATAAAATTTATGCTAATTTTCATGGTCTAGTGCATCTTTGACTCAATTGGGAAAATGGTATGCAGAAAATTGAGGGATTTTGGCTTTATGGACCCTTCCCAGGGTCAGTAAGCCTCTCTGGGGCTGCTCCTCTGAAAAAGGCAATTGCAAGGGAGAAAGACCATGCTTGGCATGTGAGATCTGGTAGGATACAGTGAAGAATAGGTGGTTGTACCATGTCAGGATATGAAGGCAGAGAGAGAGAGACAAGGTGATGAGGAGAGACGGAGAAAGTTAGAGGCTCTTGGTCAGGTGCCAGTGGGCTCGCTTATGCTGACAGATTGTGGTGGATGCCGGTCCTAATTCCCACAGTGCTAGTGACAGCATCCCGCTGGAGCAGTGTTGTTGGCTGTGGTCAATCCACCAGGCAGTCCATCCAGAGGGCTCCATCTTCAACTGGTTGGTCCATTTCCTTCCTACAGGTCTTTTTCCATCCATCTGGGTACCAGATATTTTGTTTTCTACCCGCAACAGGAAAGAGTTTGCCTTATCCATGAGGTTTATAGCAGCCACCGTTTTCTGTGGGTCTTTCATCAACGGGTTGCTGCGATTGTCCTGATTCCCAAGACAGCTCTCACAGCTGCAGCAGTCTCTGTTTAAGGGTGTTAAGTTGTGGCAGTAATAATGCTGGCCCTGGTGAGAATACAAATGTGTAGTTTGTTGATCCTGGACTGCAAAGCAGTACTACTGCCTGGCAACTACACCACAAGAGCTGGCAGGCAGACCTATTTCCAGCACACTTCTCTGAAAGGGGAAAGCGTGTGTTCAAATTTCTTCTTTCCCTCCCTCTCCTCCAAGTCAAAGCCTGCCAGGAAGCTTTGGAGAGAAGCTCTGGTGCTCCTCCATGCCTCCCAAGCTGAATATGATGGCTGGGCTCTTTCTCCATAACTTGGACACCCAGCAAACTTTGCTGGGTCTCAGCAGTAGGTGGAGGTCACTGTAGACTGAAGGTGAGCCAACCCTGCAGCACCTAGGGTGGAGGAGAAGAAATGGGATCCTGCCAATGTGCGTTTTGGAGGGACTCCTCCTGCCAGAAGTGAGGGTCACCTCTAATCATCCATTGAACAAACAGCCTAATTCTAAAAGTAGGAGCCAGGGTCTCAACTGCTTATGTTGTCATACAACACAGGGAACATCACACACTGGTACCCCATCACTGAAGAATTGAAGCACATGCCAAAGGTGCTTGGCTGAATCAGGACCTCTGCTCAGTTGTCCTGTGGCTTACTGTTAATTAACACTGCTGAAGGGCATCAGGGACACATTCAGAGCTGGCAGCATGCCACACCTCCACTCTGCATTGTCCAGGGATGTCAAGTAACTCATACAGATACCTCAAGAGGGAAAGCTGCAGACTTCTGCCCTTTACCACTGATATTTTCTGAACCTACAGTGTTCAACCCAGGTCCTCTAAGTCAGAGGCAGGTTACATATAGTTATTCTAAGGCTGTATTTTGCATCTGCCTTAGTGGGACTGTCCTACCTGACAGGGGGAGGCAGAACCTGTGGAGAAACAGGGCTTATGTGCTGTGTCTGGCGCTGGTGCTTTCCCCTCTACAAGGAAACCTACAAACCCTTTTTGGGAGCAGCATATTGCCCTAAGCACAATCATGTGTTCAGTGCATACAGCAGTTAAATCTGCGTGTTAGGGGCCAGCTTTTCATTGAAGCCTGTTCCCATTTCAGTCTCTCTCCTGAATGTTCAATGTTCAGAGGCCTGAGCTAGATGTGAGTGAAAATGTGCCAGGGAGCCTCACTGGGGTTATTCACCAGTAGAACAACTATGCCAGCAAATTAGGGAGAAAACAAGCACCACCTGATCTGTTCTTGCCCAAGGGCAACATTAACTGATGCATCCTGTTTGCTCTGTGTAACATGGGTACACATATGTTACCCTGTCCAACCAGCTACACCTTTGTGGCCCCTGGGGGGCCTGGCACTATCTTTTCTCAGGATATAAATGAAATGTTTATATTCATGGGTTTGAGTGTGAATTAGACATTGCTCCATGGTGGAGCTTTCTGTTTAGGATGGGGCAAATGCGGAGCACAGAACAGCCATCATGCAGATGTCCATGTGTTTCTTTGCAATGTTTAAATGATCTGGGTAAATCTGGGGAGCAGCTGTATCACTCATATTGGGGGAATAATGGGGAGGGGTGCCCCCATGGCTACCCATCATATTGTAATCCATGGCACACCTGTCACAACAGACAGTATGAATGAAGGGAGAACCTTCACCCCTTCCCTTCTTCTTCCTCTCCACCATGCAGAGCTGTTTCTGCCTTTGGGGCAGGAAACCCCTGTAATTGTTTCACTGCCAAGTTTGGCAGTGTGGGGAAGAATACACAATATTCTTCCCCTAGTGAAACTGCACACTTCTCTCACTTCCTAAACCAAACCTCCTGTGGACTTGCTCTCTTGTTTCTCCCCACTGCAGATCCAAGCAAGGAAGGCAGCTAAACCTACCATGCAGCTCTTCCCAGACATTTTCTGAGCCAACAGTGATCAGCTACACAGTGGTCTCACATTGATCAGAGCAACTGCAACGGCTGCTGTCGTGACCATTTCTGCCTGGATGCCCCAGGGTATGTTGCCACCATAGAACAAGCATGGTGATTGTAGGGGATTTAGCTAGCCCAGGGAGACATTAGCTGTAGAGGCCTGGCAGCCCAGCAGCTGACACGAAGAGGTAACAAGGCCTGGAGGGCTTTGTTGGTGACCTGGACGAGTATCTTGGTGTCTTTGCATAAAGCAGTCCTTCAGTTGTTTAACCCTGCAGGTCTCCATAAGGGAGCAAAGCACTGATCCAATGTAGTTAAGGTGACACTGCTTCCTATCTGCCCAGGGGTCATTTTTCAAGTGTACTCTCATGGTCTATGAATTTTCAGCAGTTTCTTCATTAATTTAGCCTTTACAGCAATAACCTCCCCGACCTGGTTCTAGAGCATCTTTCACAGTTTGCAGTATCAGATTTACCTGTCAGTGCTCTTTGGAGATGGAAAAGCCTCTGGATGCAGAGGGGCTGTGGAGGTTTCACTCCTTATAGCAACAGCATGGCTTTGATTTGGAACTTTGGGTTGCGATGTCAGTTTGCACAAAGTAAACCCAGAAACACATCACCTACCCACAAGGTACAGCCACCTCAGGGTGAAAGACAGCAGCTGTTTCATCATTCACAGAAATAGTGATAGAAGAATATAACGTATAGCTGAAACTTCAGAGGAGGATCTGTGTTGGCAAAAGTTAATTGCCCTGTTTGAGAGAGCGTTAATGCCCAGGGATTGTACAGGCACAGCCTTGATTTTCCATCTGCTTTGATGTCTCAATTAGCAGAACTCAGACCAAGGGCAACGGAGAGCAACTTCTTGGCTGTTTCCAGCTTTTTGAGGGGAAGGAAAAAAAAAGGTTTATTTATTAGAATAGGCAGGTCACAATTTAACTGAGAGAGTGTTAAAGGAATTCAGAGCCTGTGGGATTTATGACAAGGTGATGAAAGAGGAACTCTGATAGTTACCCAATAAGCTTCTTTTTCCAAGAACATAAAGTTAAAAAAAAAATAAATTTTAAAATTAGGATTTTTTTTTTTATGAATGGGTTCTTGTGGTGTGCAGGCTGCTAACACTATCAACATTGTTTCTGGGGAACTCCAGGCATCTAATCAATCTTCATTCTGTAAGAAAATGTTCCAAATTATACGAAAACCACATGGCTTCTCCTGTTTGTAG
>NW_009608329.1:17496-38786 GCF_000690535.1 Cariama cristata
ACCTGACCTGACCCCATCTGTGCTCCAGAATGGCTGAGTCCCCATCTTAAGACTAATTCCAGCAAGACCTGTGATCCATTTTCATTGTCCTAGCACTCAGAAGGAGGCACTTTGTGTAGGATGCAGCTTTCTTTAGGAAAAGAGGGAGCTCTTCCAGGGAACATGTGAAGGGAAAGATGGGGCTAGGATCATTGCAGTGCACATCCAGGCCATTCCCAGGCTGTTCGTGTCCTTTAGCATGTAGAGATCAGGGCAGATGTGTTCCTGATCTTTGCCTCACATTGACTACATCCATTTACTCCATCCTCTGAGAATTGTCCTGTTACTTGGTCGGGGCAAGGTTTAGAGTTCGTTGGGTCAGGACAGATCAGCCCCTCTTTATGAGATATCTCTTGGCTGCCTCCAAGGCCAGGTTCGTTGCCCATCAAGGCTGCGAACCAGAAGCACAGCTGGAGGTTACCCTTCAGCATACTGCGATGCCGGAGCAAGCCCAGACCACACAACACTCGCAGGCTCTCCTGTCCGCCCTCTGGCCTGCTCAGGCAAGCAGTTTGCTGCCTGGAAAGCCTTGCTATGGGAAAGAGGCAGACAGATCAGCCTCGAGGCTGTATCCAAGGACACTCCTCAACCCTCTGTTTAACAGCAGGAGACAGCATTGAAGAGTTTTGGGGGGGAAAATTAGGGTCATTCTGGTATTTTCCAGATAGCTCCAGTCACAAAAGGTACAGTGAACTGAGTTGTCCAGCATCAGCCAGCAGGGCAGAGCCACAACTTTCCTAGGCCAGCACTACAGTCCTGCCTTTCTAATTATCTGCTTGAACTTGTTTTCCCTGGAGGCTCCTTGCTGCCAGAGTCATCCCCACAGGTTCCATTCCTCTGTCAGATGCTGGCGTGCTGTCTGCTCCTGCTCGAACGCTGGCCTATGGGAGGCCAGCCCTTGCTGGTTGCTTCCCTAGAGCATGTTACAATCCCTCTTTAAATCGCAGACGGGTTGGGAGCAGTCATCTTCAGACAACATCTCTTCCAACACTTTGAGGGCAGTTGCTTTCATTTGGCCTTTATACACACCCACATCATGCCACAGACATGGTGGGTGTAAAATAAATATTTGTTATATGTGTATATATAAAAATGCAAGTTCACAAGGCAAAGGCAAATTTTCCTTTGAAGAAAAGGCACTTCTGCTGAAAAGATGTTACCCTTTGAAGACTAGTAGCTTGTCTTATAAATTACCCTGCTATATCCTCAAGATCTTGTGCAGAAGCATGGTACATCCTGGTCACTGGTTTCAAAGTCCAGTTCAAACCAAAGCAAACTGCAACAAGTCATCTCTGGAAAGCAAGTGAACTGTGAATAGCTCTGGAGATGAAAAGAAAAAAGCTACAGACAAGACAAATGAGTAGGCTATTTAGAAGTAGGCTGCAGTGACAGGGCTTGCATCCAGTTTCAAACTCCAGTAAACATGGGGGAGGATTTTAGGTCCCAGATCTTGACTTGTGAAAATGGAGAGCAGTGTGTAAATAAAATTAAACGCAACATGATGTAGCAGAGCATTAGACTGTGATCCCTCAGGTGGTTGGACTAGCTAACTCACTGGAACTTCTCTGTGCCTCATTTTTTCCGGTTGTATAATAGAGGACTTACTACTATTTTGCAGCACACTTTCGCAGTGAGCAGGCATGATTCACTTTCTCTCTTTAGTGAATGGATGCAGCTTGCCAGAGTTGAAATTAGGTAAGCTGGTCTTTAAGTCTGTGGTGGCTTATCTAAATGTAGTAAAGTGCCTGCATCCTAATTTTCCCTGTCCTTCCTTTTCATATGAGAGGATGTGCCGGGACACAGAAGCAGGGCCGCTTCGGCCAAGCTGGAGATCAAGGTGATAACACTGTTTGACTTCTACACTTTCTGTGTTACAGCAGAATAAGGAAGCGCCCAGCGAGTCACAAAACACACATGTAAGAATAGTAAGACCAGAGCCAACCACGTTTCACTGCTGAAGCAGTCCCATGTAGATCCAGAATGCAATTTTTGATCCAGACAGTAATGTCAGTACAGATTAAGATCTCACTTGCAACATTATCATCAACAGCATTAAATCAATCCTGGACATGCTGTAGTAACCTTAAAAATAATTTCTTTTTTCAAAGCAAGGGCAAGTTAAATGAAGTTTGGTTTTGTACTTGTTGCATATAATTGCTCAGTAACTTGCAGGGACATATACAGATAGTTATAGGCCATTTCATGGCATAATGGAACAAAAGCACACATGCTGGAATGATAGGCACCAATGAGACTTCCAAGAAAATAGCTGCAAAACTGTAGGATAGGCCAGTAACATCCTTCTGCAAGCGAAAGCCTTGTTTTGAGCCCACATGTATTCAGTGTCTGTTCCACTCTGTAATTGTCTGGCTCAATCACAACTCCTGGCTTTCTTGCATAAACAGTGCAAATCTTCATGCGCTCCTGTAGCTGTGGAAGAAAGTACTTCTTGACCACTCCTAAAGGCACATTCCCATACTGCCAGATCAAACTCATCTGCATAGAGGTTCACTTCTCTTTGCATAAATGCGTAACGCGTTAATTTCTGAAGCACCTGTTAAACAATCCATAGATTTTTAAGGTCAGAAAAGACCATTAGATCATCATCCAGTCTAAAGCCCTGCTGACACTGACCACAGAAATTCTTCTATGATGTGCCCAGCAGTAAGTAAGGTACACTGCAGTGTTATCTGTATATGTAGTGATATATGTCAGTAGTGAACAGCAAAATCCAAGTTCACTTGCAAATGATGCTTTGATGAGAAAGTTATCTTTGTATCCTGGATAAGAAAATTCATGGTATCTTACTATCACTGCTGTCTCTTGGGTTTTGGGGTCAGTAAAGGCCACACCTGCAGGGTGGTCTGTAACTTGGAAAGAAAAATAAGCACTTTTCCATTGAGCTTTCTAACACATTGGCTGGTAACCATGGAAAAGATCACCTGTTGAATTGAAGGCACTCTGGATCATCACTAACAGATCACCTTGAAACTGCCAAATGAGGAACTGCATCCAGCAGAGGGAAAGGCTGCAGGCAGTAGTAACCAGGCTCTGCTCAGGAGCTGGCATTAAATGGAAGTAAATGAACTCTCACTAGTCAAGGTATCTCAAAGTGTTGATTAGCCTGGAATTTAAGTGCCCAAGGACAGTGATGTGACTAAGAGCTAGGACTGGGATTCAGAAAGATTTGGTATCTACATCTATGGCTTTAGGGACAGGAACAACACAGTATCTGACAGAAGCAACAGAAGATGCTGTTAGCAGTACCTTTTATTGAGATATTATGAGAAAAAAAGTTACTGAGTTTCAGCCTACTGAGATCCTCAAATAAGAAAATCCTCTTCAGTTGTTTATAGCATAAACTGCAATCATCAGGGCTGAAATCTGTCCTCATGGGTTTTCTTCTCTGGTACAGCTGCTGTCCCTGCTTCTATCCAATGTAACTGTGCTTCAGGCAGTCAGCTGGCCCTGGGTGCAGTAATTGGCCTTAATGGCCTTGACCACCCTCACCTGGGGCCTCCACCCACACTCTCTGCCTATGGGCCCTGTGACTCCATTTAAGTTCAGACCAGAGCTTGTATTCTTTCCTTGAGCTATGTTGTAGGAATACATGCCAGTACCTCCAACAAGTTGTGCTAGTGCCTGGCTATGGACCCTGCTGATGTGGTTCCTGACCTGTTGATTCTGTTCTTGTCTTGATCTTTGATGTGCCTTATCACTATGGACTTGCTCGGTGATGACTGGACTGCATGATGACAGGACCCTGACCTGACTTCCCAGCTTGGCCTCAGACCTGCCCCATCAGCATGGACTTGCCTGATGATGTGGATTCAGCTGAAGTTGGCTGCCATCTCCACGTCTGCCCTGCTTGCTTCACTCAGGTATTGTGGGGCTGGGTGCTGGTTGGCAAGGGCCTGGCACTGCTGGCCTTCTTACCATACTTGATGTTTGTTTCCCTGTCCTGGAGGGAGCAGCTGGCCTTTGGTGTTCTCTGACAAATCTTTATGCAGAAGATGCCCAGTTAGCATCTTGAATAATGGTGGCCTTTTAGGTCACAGCACCCTCACGCTTTATTTGCTTTCCTGGCCAGATCTGCTTAAGCCTATGCCTGTTTCAAGACTGGCCCTTTCTTGCTACTATCTGAATGGAGCAGCAGGAGTCTGGCAGAGCTGGTGCTTCATGGGGCTGTTACGATACACTGCTGAGTTTGTTAGACTGCTGCATTTAACCTGGATTTAACTGCCCTCCCCAGCCCCATTAGGAGGCCAGAGGGCTGAGGACCTATCTTTTAGCATTGAAAAAAAGAGGAGGAAAAAAAAAAACACACCACAAATCATACAAGCAGCTACAACAGTATGGAGCCACTTCTTGTGTGCATATCCAAGTCACCTCTGGATTGTTAGGTATTCATAATCTCTCCCTGCCAGTGCCAAGTGCACTGGTATGCTGCCTCCCTGGAGCTGGCTGTACAGCTGTGTCCTCCATCAGTACCTTGGCTGTACAGCCCAGGTCTCACCCCACGTGGTCTCAGATGTAGACAGCGTTAGCTAGTGAGTAGTTCCAGGATCTGGTGCAAGGCTTTTTGTTTCCACAAAAGTGGGAGAAAGAAAAGAAGTCCTCTGAGGTGAACCTGCCTGTACAAATGTTTTCCTACTTGATGAATGTTTTTTGAAATATAAAACACCTGCCATCTGGCTAAACACACCTCAAGGAGAAAGAGGTAGTGTCTGGGGCAGGTAAGCTGGCCTGGACCTTCTCAAACATGTTTGGAAAAACACGGTCACCTGGAGTATCCTAGCCATTGGTGCCTCAGCGCTGCTGCACTGGTCTTTGTTGCCCAGAAAGCTTGGTTACCAGCATTCATATGACCAAACTGAGTGCCTGATATGATTAGTGGTGTGTACGGGCTCAAATGTCTCTCAAGGGACTAGTCTGTCTCATCAGCTACAAAAACAACTTCTGCCAATGCAGTTATCTGAATGCTGTGCTGAAAGTAACATGGTCCAGGTGAGAGATGGAGAAATACTTTATTGTATCCTGACACCCCTCTGGCCTTGGACCAGGTTTACCCTTCTCTTGACAATCAGCTTTTATTTTTTTTCTGGAGTGACAGAATCCGGTATTATTAAAGGCCTTGGCATTCAATGTGCTGCACAGCAACCCTCAAAACTTAGGGGGAAAAGGTAGGTCAGGGAGATGTTGAAGGTATTCTGGTTTGAGTGACTAAAAAACAGTGGCATGTGTCCCCTTATGGCTGTTCCTGAGCCGTGTGAGCAAGTGGCTTGTCCTAGGTCAAAACTGGGGCAGGGTGAGGCCTAGATTGCCTGACTGCTGGTTCCTTCCTTCCCACCCTGCAGGCTATGAAAAAACACTATGATTTTATTTATCCAGGAAACCAAGGCTGCTCTGATAGCCAAACTGGTTCCCTGAATCAGGGGGGGGAAATGCGTATTTTGAACCCTTTCTGTAGAATACACATGCGCTTGCTCTCTCTTTCTTAAACAATGTCAAGGAAAACTGAGAAAATTCAGCAAGAAATCTGTCCTGCCCTTTCCTTGTCTACCTTCGGTGTGTATTTGTTTCTTTCCAAAACAGTTACTTTTCCGGCCAAGGAGAATTGGGACTTTGCTTTGAGTTTCTTGGCTCTTCTCAGTTCATGTCTCCCTGGCTGTTCCTTTATTCGAACAGAGGCTTTTGTACGCAGTATATGAGGTTGAACCAAGGGCAAATATTATTACAGTCTCATGTTCTGTATCGACACCAGCCAAGCCTCCCCCTGTACTGCACTAGCAGGATTTCGTGTCAAGTTGTTCCCCTTCTCCAAAGGTCTGACTGTGCCCTTCTTCAGCACAGTCATCTGAGTCCTTTGACTCTGCCGGGCAGGACAGTGAACAGTGCTGCCGAGAGAAAAATACTGACTTGCAGTCACTGCCTAACTAGGACTGGGTTGCACAGCTGAAATCCAGGTGCTTTGTTTCGGGAAGGCGATTGCTGAGACTCAGTGGCCTTCTCAGTCAGAAGAGAAAGAAGCAGATCTGGGCCCTGCCCATGGACAGGGAGCAACACAGAGTTCAGAAATTAAACAAGTTTGAAGGAAAGCCACTCCTCCAGGGACAGGGTGAGAAGAAACAACTGGAGGATAACATCCCAAGACCAGCCTTGAAGCCACTGTTAGACTGTTCATTATCTTTCCAATAGTTCTTTCATCTGACTTTTTTACAATTTTTGCCTTTTCTTGATGCCTTTCTTTCAGCTGTTCCGCTAATTACTTTCTTGCTTAACTTTGAAGGCCTCAGTGGTGGCTACTTATTTTCCCTTTCAGCTGGTTAACTGTTTTAATCCTTTGCAGTCCTCTTTGGCAGGAGCAAAGAGAAGGAGATGGCAAGCAGGACAAGAGGTGTGGATGGATGAGGCTAAGCCAGTAAGAAAACTGGTCCCATCCCTTTCTGAGCATATCCTGAAGAGACTCTTGCTCTAGTCAAACGTTCCTGTGATGGCAAGTGCTGTATATCTGAGGAAACTATGGCCTGTGACAAGCTGTCACTGTGCTGGAGTACCTTGCTGGGAGAAATTTTTGGTGAGTGCTTTTTTATTATTATTTTTTCAGTATTATCCTGCTGGAGTCTTTGGTAGCACATGAACTAGGATTTGACAGAAGTTACAGGTACTGGTAAGGCCCTAAGATATATACTGAAGTGCTAGATACTGGGAGAGAGTGAGGAGGTCCGCATGGCTGCCTCTGGGCTTTAGGAAAAGGGCACTTAACTTCACAGTTCAGTGGAGTGTGAAGCATTATGAGCCAATAATTGCAATATCCATCTAACTGCTCACCCTGCCCTGTCCTTTTGTGTCCCCATCAGGCTCCATCAATGTTCCTGTTGACCCATCCTTCCCCTGCTATGCAGTTTATGGTTCAAATGCAGCCTTCCCCCTGCCCCTCTGATGGAAGCCTGCATGCAGATATAGCTAGGTGTGGGTCTGGCTCTCCCTGGGAGCTGGTCTTTCTTTGGTGTGACTGCTGTCTCCTGTGAGCTATTTGGCAGGGCTGCTTTAATCTTGTGCACTTTGGAAAGTTTCCAGACTCTGTCTTTTTCTGCCCCTTGCAGACTCAGAGGCTAATATGCACATTGCTTTAATTTGTTCTTCAAATGAAACCCAATTATACCTATAGGTGCCTGGCTGTTAAGTCAGTAATTTACCTCACAGTAGCTTAGCATATTTTTTTAAATGCCTGTTTTGCTATGGGGTTTCTGTTCACTGCAAGGCTGTGCAAGCCTGTAAAACAGCACTGGAAAGAATTTCTTTGGAAAAAAAGAGGCCCAAGGTGAACCATACTTAGTTTTCTGTTCACCTGTAGGGCCATAAAAGAACTAAAGGGTTGGTGCTACTTTACAAGCTTTCCAAACTTGTAGACTCTGCCGTAGTTGGTTTATGTATTGGGTAAGGATCTGGGGAGAAAGGGACAGAGGATGTGACATGAGCCTTCTGTCTGCATTCTCAAAATGGTACCAGTGTGGTTTGTATGAGGTGGGATAAGTGTCAAATGTCAAAGCATCTCTAATCTCAAAACATCTCCCCAGCCCTGATAAAGGACCTAAAAATCTCTCCCCTTGTCAGAACCATCTTGTCTTTTCCAGCCTCTCTAGTGACGTTGCACTTTTCCATGTCCTGTGCCCCTGTCCTGCGCCTGATTTGGGCTGTCCCTGCCCACATAAAGCAAGTTTTCTGGTAGAGAGTGGACAGGCTTCCTCAGGGAATTTCCTGAATGACCTAAAGAAAAACAGAAGCCAGTGCTTCAGGGCGTACATGTTGGCTACTGATCTGACCCTTGTGGTAACTAGAAGGGGTGATGTTCAGACGCCCTTTGGATCTCCTTTGCATCGGTTTATTGTCACTTCTCTGCTCCTCCAGAGATGAAGGCAGCAAAGATGGAGGCCTGTTCTGCCAGGACTATAGAGACTTGCTGCACAGACTGGATATGTGCTTTCATAGTGGGGTAAACTGAGAGCAGCGTCACTGAAATCAGCAGTGTACTGCTGGTTAATGTATTGGGAAAACATTGAGATGGGAAAAGACTCAGAGCAGTGGGCCAGGGAAGGAGGGACTTAGGCTGAGAGGAGGCAGGGAGACTGCATTTCGTTTTGCTCCATGCCAGTGGTGCTATAGAGCCATCGACAGAGCTGCATAGAGTAAAAGCACTTGGAGGAATCAGAGCAGCAGCTGCTGGCAGCCACAGCACCAGTTGTGCTGAAGTGGAGGAAGCAGCCCTGCACAGCCTGTGAGGACTGCATGAGCAGTAGTAGGTTTATGCTGCAGCAGCCAAAACTTTAGTTTAAACAAACCAAATCTGTCTAACCTCAAAGCTGCAGGCATTCATCAGCCTTCACAGAGGCAATGTGTCCTGGGGCCAGCTGGGACCTTTGCCTGAGGATTTATTCCTGCAGGAGCTCTTGGTTCCCAGCTGGGTTAAAATTCTAGGCAATCTTCTGCACAAAGCCTCACTGATCTGAAGGGAATCTGCCTCTGAGGCTGCTTGAAGCAGGACTAAGGATCTTTGTGGAACAATTCTATGTACCCAGCATGGACACGGCAGCATCACACTTTTTATAGACGCTAAACTGGAGTCCTTTCCAAACCATGTGCTTTTACTTGGTCCTCAGATTTGTGTTCCCCAAATGTAACAACTCTCCTTCTTTCAGCTTTTTTTGCATACATGTCTTTGAAATACTTTGCTTTTCTGTTTTAAAGCTTTCTCTGTGTTAGGACTGTCTTTCTGGTGGTGTGGCTTAAACTGGATTGCTTTATTCCACATAACTCTGTTCAGTAATAAATGGTATTTGCTTCATTGGCAATATTCCTCTCTGCTGGCTACCCGCTTAGCTTTAATAGGAGGCTCAGGCAATCTGATAGGGACTGACTCATCTCAGATGGGCTGATTTGAAGTGAGAAGAGAATCAAAGGATGCTGCTGCTTTGCTGGGAACAGGACAGGGTAACCTCTCTTGATAACGTGATGTTCTTTAGGACTTTCGAAGAAACAAACAAGGCTACGCTTTCAGCTCTGAAATCTTGGTAGCCTCAGGCTTTTGGAAAGCTCTATTTCATTTAGATTCTGGCATTTACTTTTGTTTGCTCGGATTATAAAGCCCCTTTTTATTCTGATCCTCAAGAGCTGTTTACCATTCAGCACATGTGGTCTGCATCGCTCACACTAAAATCTTTTGAGGACTTGGCAACCCTTTTTAGTTCTCTGATCAATGCTGGCTAAGGAACAATGGCAAAAGCCCATGCAAGTCTGTTGCCCAAAATGTGCTGCCCCTGTTCTGATTAACTAGCAACCTCAGCTGAGGTAGGGGGTGCTGGTTTGATTTTTCTTTTTCTTTGCAGCAACAGTGCTGGTACAAATCTGGAGTCACTATGCTGAACTGAAAGCAGGTGTGTCAATGTAAAACCAGAGGACAACTTTGCTAGCCATTTATGTGTCTGCACAGAAAGTTTAGATCTGAGTTTTATTTTCTACCTTCATTTACAGCTTAGTGCTTCTGTGCACTTCCCTTTGGTCAGTTCCATGGGCAGCTGCTCTCTAACGATGCATAAAGCTGGCACCAAGGCCTGTATCTTGCAGGATCCAGGCTGGACATACTCTGCATTGAGCTTAGCTGGAACCTTCTGTGCACAAAAAACAAAGTTTGGGCCTTGAAATAGGTTTTCTCTGAGCTCTTGGTTCTCAGGGTATCAAAGAATCAAGACTTGGCTTCAGCCCCTCTGTGCACAGTTAAGTGGAAGGATGTTAATCAAGTGGGAGAAAACATCACCTTCCTGCAGCAATTCTCATGTAGCAGCTTGGAAACCTGTCAGTCGGAGAAGCAACTTCCCATTGCTAAATATTGCACTTTAAATAGCTAGGAGAGGTGTTTGTGAAGGCAGGGGGATAATTGGCCACACTGGTTTTTGAAGAGCAAGAGGGGCAAAGGGAGGGAAAACAGCAGAAGATGCACAGTGACTGCTGAGAATGTCATAGCAACAAAGTCCTAAAGGGAGCATTTTGCTTGTGCCCTGATCAGCCTGCAGTCCTAAAGAAGCTGTTGTTGGCTGAACATGTAAGATGCAGTGGAGTGTCTGAGCTGACATGCTGTACTGTAGAGTTGAATCCTTGTATTCAAGGAGAGGTCAAATAACTTTTTGTGTCAGTGATTAAATCCCAATAGCTGTATCAGCACAGCTATGCAAGGCTTCTCTCCTTTTTTTCACATTTCTACCACCACCATCCTAGGTATTAAATTTAGAGGATAATCTACATATCTACACACATGAATTAGAGCTGACTGCTGATCTGAACCTGCCTTTCTCTGAAGCTTTTGACATGCCTGAAGCTCTGCCTTTATCAGCTGCTCCTCTCTGTAAAAGACCTAAAGCAATGGTATGAATCCAGTTCACTCCACCCTGAATTGGGGATTTGTGGGTCAGGTGCAGAACTTGTCACCTTCTCCTGTTAAGGGTGATGTGAAGTTGTTGGGATCCCCACCTTGGGGTGGAGGAAGCAAGATCAGGTCTATTGCTGGCCACAGGTGGTAGCCAATTTATAAAGAGTTGCCCTTAGCTGGCCTTTGTACATGCTTGAGGACCCACATGTCACCTTATGCACAGAGATCTGCTCACCACAGGACATTGCTCATGGCAATGAAGGACTGAAACCAGGCCATCAGCAGTGCCCCAGTAGGATCCTGCTGCTGGAGCAGGTCCTATGAAGAAGGAGCAGAGGTCCTAGGAGTCCTCACTGGGGAGTAGGCCCTGACCCTGCTGGGCAGGGAGCTGTCAAAATGCAGAACATAAAACCATCCCCAGCCAGATGGCTTCCAGTTGCAAGAGCACTGCACTGGAGCACGGTCATAAAATAACTAGATGGTGTTCAATTTCACTGATGGTTTTGTGTGGCTTGTCGAGGCCATAGCTTACCAGGGCACCTGCCTAAAATTAAGAACACTACTACCTCTATGCCCAGCTTTACTTTACTGAATTGGAATAAAAAGAAGTCTGGTTCTCTTCCTATCAGTTCATTCAAGCAGCAAAGTGAAATAACTGTCCACTGTGCTGGCTTGCTTGCATCTTTTGGACTCTGTGCTTAAAGAAAAAAATAAAAACACTAAAAAAACTAGAGGGTGCAAGTCATGGGGGGGAAGTCCATCACTTCCTCAGGAAACACCTATAACAACAGCACTTGGGAAAAATATTCAAGAAAACCTCTCCTGTTTTGATTTTTAAAAAAAACTTCTCTGCTCTAACTACACAGCATTCTCCTTTTATTTATTTTTCTTGAGACATGGTCCAATTTTTATTTTTTGCTGAATTAAATGAGCAATAAGTAGTGATCAGATGTTGACATAAAGTTATGCGTACACCTGCTGACTGCCTTATAAAGAACAAGAATGCTTTTAGTTAAGAAATGGTAAGTAAACTAAAATACAGCAATTAAGTTCACTAATAAGAAACCCAAGCAGTTAAATTACATGTATTTATTAAATCACATGACTTCTGAATGACCTTTTTAATTTGATGGTGCCTGATGAAAGTAGTTCTGATTTCAGTTCTGACTCAAAAATCTGGTATTCTTCAAGGTTTTGCCAGCCAAACTGTGTATTTAAAGGAGCTTTCAGATGAAAAGGAGAGGAGCTATGCTGCACATCAGTGTAAACTCTTATGTCCCCAAGTCTGGGTATGTGCCAGTCAGGCATGTGACTGTTGGATTATTGATACTTTGTTGAATTCTGAAAAGGTGTAAAATTATCACTCGGTGCCCCAGTCAGAAGCACTGGAGGTCAATGAGTGAGTGAACTGTAGATACACATGTGCACCTGTGTCTCCACTGGTGCTCAAGGTGTTGAACTGAGGACCTGCAGTGCAAAAACATGCAAGTTGCTGTGATTTTAAAAACCAGCAGACATGCTGGCAGAGAGCTGGGGTAGGTCTACACCTGAGTGCATTAGGACCTGTGGGGATTTCTCACAGTTTCTACAGGCCTGAAGCATCCAGGGAAGCAACAACAATGAGCTCCACAGAGAGTGTGTGCGTCTCTTCCTGAGGGGAGTCTAGCTGGGAGAATTTGTCATGTCTTTTTTTAATCTGAGGAAGCAGAACATGTACATAAAGCAGCTGAAGTGTGAAATGGAGAAGGTTAAAGTTCTTAATGTAAGCATTAATGCTGTTCTAGTTGTAGAGAGCTTTTGAAGGATTCTTTAGATGGCTTTCAAGTCAATGGTGTTTTAGAGAAGAGAAGCTATCAAGAAGGGCTGGGGTAATGCTGTGGGAATTTGACTGTGTTTCCTTGAAGGCTTAAAGCCAAACAAATGTGAACTTTGGGATGGTAAAACCAGAGTACTTACGGGGGAGAAGAGAGAGGAGAGGTGAGATGGGGAGGAAAGGAGATAAATGCAGTGTGAACAGAAGTGGTGGGGGTTTTTTCTGTCGACTGCTATTGGAGGCTTGGCTGAAGCTGGGGAATTGTGAAGGCATCTGATTTCTCCTTTGAATACATTGCATGATTGGGTAACAACAGCCTGATGGAGATTCATCCACAGCTCTCATGATATCAGGGTCAAACCGAGGGCCCTCTCAAGTGGGTAGGTCATTCTCCCATTTGCTGTATCCAGGTATTAAGCCCTATAACTGACTGAGCAGGTTCTGTTGCTGGTATGTGCTCTGCTTTCATACTAAATGTGATCTTTGAGTGCTCTCAGAAGACCTTTTTATTTGGACTAATACAGCCCTCCTGATTTTGATATTGTCTGACTTGCCATAATCAGTTTTCCCAGGTAAACTACTTTGGACTTGTGTTGGGCAGTGTAAAGTATTAGGCCTCTTTGCAACAAAACCAGACTGAGTTCAGAGCTGTGACGTGTCTGTGAACAGTATGTCGGTCTTTAATGGTTTTCCAGTCAAAAAAAGTAAGTCACAGCAAAGGGTGAATTTGATCCCCTCGCCATGGGGTGGAGGGAAAACAGAGAGGTGGTTTTGAATTTCAAGCATGAGTCTTGAGTGTCTTTGAACTGAACCTCTGGGCCAAGAACAATATATCAGTAACAGGATATATGATGTGAATTTTACAGCCTATAACTACTTCCTAGTTAAGACAAATACTGATAAGCTATACTCATGAAGTGTACTGTGAACTCCAAAGGCATTCTTGGTAATATCTCAGTGGTCCCTTGCAATGCAGTGAATACCACCTGGCTCACTTACAGGCTGTATTAGTGCTTGGGGAATCTGGGAATTCATGACTGTTGGTTAACATGTATTAATCCAGAAAAACCACATGACTGTTTTGGTCATGAGAGTAACATGGACTGTCATGGTGCAGAATTAAGCTCTTGACATGCAGGTATCTTCCTCATGGTGGATGATGGTATGATCTTGGGGGCTCTGTATGCATGAAAAGCTGAAAAACTGTAAGGCTGGACTTTGAAGGTCAGCCACTCAGTCTGTGAAGGGCCAGGGTCTGGTCTGCTTCACACTAGGCAGTCCTCCCAAAGAGGAACTCGGTATGAGGGCAGACTGCAGCAGTCTGGGCTCATAGTTGGAACTTGGACTCAGACAGCATTTCTGAGCTTAGCAAGTCTGGTCTACCAAAAGGCTATTTGATCAGCCTGCATTCCAACCAGGCATTTGCTTGTACAGCAGTTAATGGGGGTGCTGGGACAGAGCTTTGCTTGTTCAAATTTCAAAGAGCATTGCAAAGAATGCAAAGAAGTTGTAGGACATGTTAATCAGAGAAAACTCATATTCAGGAGTTTGATTTATACCTGCACACTAGACACAGATCATGTAGGCTGGTAGATTGATGCTCAAGCTACAGGTTGTAAAACTTCTCACACAGATTCTGCCCTCTGCCCCTTCCAGCCACATCAGACTGGAAGCAGCTCGTATCTGTGTCCCAGATGCCTCACATGAGAGGGTCACTTTCAGCCTGTTGAGAGACAGAGCAGCTCTGAGTGCACAACTGCATCTTCTTCTTTCTCCTCTTCTCCAGCCCAAATCTATTCACTTAATAAGGACTAGGACACCAAGCAGCCCTTGTCCAGGATCTGACCCTGTAACAGAAGACAGTAGTCCCTAAAACTAAAAGGGTCACTCCTGTGAAAAAAGCAGGGCGTATTTATCCTTGTCTGCCACATCTGCAAGCTCCAGCTGGGATCTAAAAGCTGAACTAACATTTTTGTTGTCATTAGTGCCTCTTTGTTGAAGGTCTGGATTTCACATAGGAAATCCTGCACTAGAATTACTTGCAGAATATAATCTCGTGCTAGAAAACAGAGATAAGTAACACAGTGTGTCACAGGGCTGTAGCATGCCCTCCATCTGCAGCTCACAGCCTGTTAAGCAGACAAGGAAAGGCCACCAGATTGCCCGCAGAACGTATGCTCATGCTTATGATGCTGTTGGGGAGATTAGGAGCCAATCTTGAATTCTGAGCTCCCATTACCAACCCAGCTCATTCATGAGGCCTCAAAAAATGCTGGCAGCTTTGATCCTTTCAAGTCCTAGCATATAACTGGGAATGCCAAGCTCTGACTTCAAAGTCTGTCAGTCCCCAGATCCATAAAGTGATCAACAAGCACTTGCATGTCATCATGCAGAAGGTCTGATGAGGGGGTGGGGTGGGAGCACATTCTTTCTTTCCCCCAAATTCCTGGGCTATGCCTGGAGGAGGCTGGATGCTTTGGTGTGATTGCTTCTGGTCTTTTCTTTCCTTCTTCACATTGTAAATTATTTAGGTGACAGCATCAAAGATCAGAGAGAAGCACAGGAAAAAAAATCTGAAGTAAATGCTTTATACTCCTTGGGATCATCTGTCCAAAGAGCTCTGCTTGTTTTGTGAGTATGGGGCTGTATTCAGCCACAGAACATCCCTATAATAGTTTACAGCTGGGGAAACTGAGGCATGGGGCTGTTAAAACGTGACTTGGCTAGAGCATCTGCAAAGCCTCTGCCAGGACTGGGAGGAGCGTTTTGTCCCCCAACAGCTCCTCTGCATCTGCAGGAGCATGCTTCCTCCCTCTAGCAGTTTGCCAAAGGCTACACGAGGGAGACCCTGCTCCTACACATCTCGCCTGTGCTTTATAACATGGCAATTCTGCTTCCATGGCAACTTGCTGAACAGTACAGCAGACTTGCTGCACATCTACACCCAGCCTGCTGGCCAGTTACCCTAACCGTATATATTACATACACCCGTACCTCTCAACATTCCCATCCCAAAACATCAGCCTCTTCTGCAAAACCTTGGCCCACATACAGACATTTTGGGTGAGTTCTTATCCATCTAAGACTCTCCAAATGGCTTGCTTTCACTTGTTTTTCCCTACTGGAATGGGAAAGGGCAAACGCTTAGGGATGTTCTTAGGGGAGGCTTTCTCCAGGCTCTGCTGGGCTTGATGCTGTACTGTCCCTTTCCTGGGTCAACATACAGGAGTGTCAGGCTCCCTGTGGATGCTTGCTGCTCTGCTTGATTTATCCAGCCACCTGAAGAGGAGGGGTGTCGTCTTTTGTTTCTCTTCATCTGCAGAGTACCAGAGTAGGTTTAGCCAGCAGCAAAGTTCAAGTTTGCTATAAATAGTTTTCTGCCTTGTCATAGGAGTCACCCATTTATTATAGTTCTCTTCCTTGTCAACAACCTTTCTCAAAGTTGGCTGTAGCAAAAGCTTTGGGAGGCTGTCACTGCACAGCTCCCTTCTGAAAATGCCCAGAGCACCTGATCTGGCACAACTGCAGCTCCCTGACTGGGGCAGGGATGTCTGATGTCCTGAAGAGCCATGCCTGCTCCAGCCATCTAGTTTTACTTCAATAACTTAACAACATGGCCTGCAGCCTGTTCAGTGGGTCCCTTCTCCTGGAATGGGTCTTCTCATATCCTTGTTAGTTCCGCAACCTCCTTCTGCTTCCCCTAGGAAAGACTAGTCAAAGACCTCCAAATAAGGGGAAGAATTATTTTTTAATTGTGAGAGGAGAACAAGAGACTCTAATGTGAGTTAGGCTTCACAATACCCATTCAGGAAATGCATCATAAAAGTGTTACTTCCTTCCCTATTCTCCGTGCTCCTTTCCTATTTTAAATGAGTGAAATCCAGCCACCTCTGGGGTGGAACATAGCATCCACTGAGCAGCATGTGGTAGAACCACCTGCCTGGGTTAAACATGGAGCAGCAGATAATTTTGTCCCTCTTGGAAGGTTACAGAGAGTACAAGGAAGCTTTGTAGCTGGCCCGGAGGGAAGTGCCAGGCCATGGCTCTTACCTCGGACAAAGATTGCTTGTGCTGAGAAAGGTGGTTAAAGGTGAACTGAGGTTTCTCACAGCCCTGAGCCAGTGGGTAGTCCCTGTCTGGAGTTTGGTGGTTGTTGGCTCTAGGTAGGTTTTTGGGTGCAAGAGGAAGTAGGTGTCCAAGTGAGAGGTGATAAAGTTTGTGCGCTTGGCAAATGCTACATTTGTGCCTGGGTGCTGGCAATGTCTTCAGCATGTGCAGCTGCCAGAAGGGTTTCTGTATTGCTAAGTGGGGTATAAAGCTTTATGGGCTTGCCTGCAGAGACAGCCTCATCCAGCACTGAAAGGACGGAGATCTCAAAGGCACCCCTATCATTGGTAAAGTGGGGTAGGTATTTATTGCCTGGGTACCAAAATGAGGCTTTTGAGACCCACCATTGGCTATTTTCTGATGTTGGCCAAATCACATATCTGTCCTCGCATCATGCCTCAGGTTCTCCACCTCTAAAATAAGGACAAAGTGTTCTTCAGCCCTTCTCTACCACATCGTACAGCTATGGAAGAAAACCTGGCGGATACTGGTTTAGATCTTGCATTATAACTCTCAGTACTGTATGTCTTTAACAGTAATTCAGCCCAATAGAAGAAATCAACATATAGGAAGGATTTAAGAATGTACCATTTGGAACCTCACCGAAAGGATGAAACAAAAATATCTGGTCTATGAAAGAACACATTCAGGAAATCTTATTTTTCTAAAGCCTTTCAAAATCTTACGTTTTTCCTCCTGGGAGTTTATATAGCTTGGGAAAGTGAAGCCAGCACTCCTCAGGTAAACTTGTTAACCTTCAAGGGAACATAGAACAGCAGACACTGGAGATGGAAACCTTCAGTTTGGTGTGCTGTAGGGAATGGCACAATCCAGGCCTAGGATGAAAGGCTTCAGCCAGGCTGCTCCCAAATCCTCTGGCATTCAAGCAGAGAAAACTTCTTTCTTCCTTTGGCTCTGTCTCACCTCTGTGTCCCAAAATGTCTAGCCCTTCTCAATTCCATTCTCTGCTTGGTTCCTGGAGCCTTCACATGCATGGAGACAGAAAATTAGCATTTATAAATTGGACTGATGAAGACGATTCATACAGAGCTTTCAGACTGGATGGAGATTCCTAATGTCCTCCTGGTAATTTCAGAAACTTGCTCAGAGAGGCTTTGTAGACATGCAAGAGTTGAATGAATCCAAAGCGAAACTGTGGGCTGTTGGAGAGAGAATGGGAACATCATGTTCCCCAACTGATGACTCAGTACTTGGTGGAACACCCCAACAACTGGCACCCCATCTGCCCTGGGGCTTCAGCCTCTCACTGTGACCCTTTAATGCCCTAACCTTTGGATTGTTACAATTAGCGGGTGCCTGGATCTGCGCTACAGGTTATGGCCCCAGTGCTATTTTTATCTACTTACTTAACCAGCAGTCTGAAGACCTGTAGCAGGCAGGAAATAAAGTCCCTCCATAAATACAGAAGGGTAATTTTAAGAGGTAGATTTTTTTTTTTAATTGCAGCTTGAACAAACTGTTTTTAGTTTCCATGAGTATGCTCCTTCCATTCTCCTCTGCAATCTGGAGCTTTACCAAAGATGAACTTGTCACGGTTGTAGCCTTATAGGCCCACGAGTCTGTGACCCTACTTTCCATGAGCTTCTGGCATCGCTGCTAAGATCATGCAACAGCAGCCACAAAGAGTGCCTCTTCAAATATGTGTATCTGCAGTTGGGCTAAGGGGAATCCAGAAAGAGAAAAACTGAGGAAATTGCTTTCCTCCCTCTTTGGGATATAAAATGTTCTCTTCTTTCAAGTTAATTTGTTCTGTGAAAGTTCCCCTTGAAATAATTTTCCAACTACTTTGAAAGATCAAATAGATTATATTGAAAGCTACTGTAAGATGAAGTGCCCATTTGGATTTAATAAATGCTGGTTTATAGAGCTAGCCTCATTATTTCTTTGGGATAAATCTATAGAGAATGGAGGGCAGGAAAGATTTTAATGTTTCTGAAAAATTTATCCCACGTACAGTAAAAACATACCATAGAAATATACCAGCCACAAAAATGACATCTTAAACACAGTATTTATGACTTTCTGTATTTGTTTTGCATAAACTTTTCTGGTTTCCATTACACAGATTGATTTATGGAGTTTATTTGGAATAAATGTAGTGCATATTTAAAACAAACAGAGCCCCAATCTGCTAAGCACCCAGGAGCTATAAAGCCTCTGTATGGTTCAACCTGGGACCCTCCAAGTCCTCTTTACCGGAATATCTTTTTCCATTAAAAAAAAAAAAAAAGCAGAAAAACAATAGGAAATTAGATGAAGAAAAGCAATTTGTGAAAATGTATCTAGTCAGTGTTTCAACTAGAATTGGTCTGAACTTTTTATTCAGTGTCTCGTTCTGTTCCTTAATGAAATGTTCGTTTATGCAAATGGAAATTTTACCACAAATATCCTTTTTCACAGATTTGTTTGGGAGGTGTGGGGAGCTGACAGGCTGGAGGAGACTGAAAACTTCTAAAAAAACATTTTGGTTTTACTGAAATTCATTAAGTTTGGAAGACACACCAAACTAGAAACTTCTTAGTAATTCTTCCATTAACTTCAACCTTCAGAAGTTGAAGGGAAGCAAACAAGGAGCAATTTGCCTGTAAGCTATCAGTGCTTGATTTATAAATGAGCTAATTACATATTTTAGCAGGTTGGGGAGAAAAACAGTAAAACAAGGATTGTATTTATTGATTTATTTTTAAAGCATGTAAATTGCATTTATCTCTGCTTTCCTCCTGTTCCCCTGACAGGCTTGGCATTTGCCCTGTTCCTTCCTGTAACTGAATTACTCATGTACTTCTAGTGCATTTCTAGACTAGCTAAAATAATACCTTTTCTGTATATTTGAGTGGGTTTGCAAGTCATCACAGCACAGATTCTCTCAAACCTAACTGATGTCCTTTACATGCCCACAGCAAAGCACCTGGGACTTGAATACCCAGAACCAATCCAACTGCTTGTAAGTGATCTGCAGACTGATAATTATTGGGTGAATAAAATTTAGGATTATCCTGAATTTGTTATTCAAAAATTGCTGGCAGATAAAACCTGAGGCTTCTCAGCTTTTAAATAACTTAATTATACTTGAAGCTGCATTTGCTGAAAACACGCCTGCTGCCAGAAGGTCTGAGTGGATGCAGACAGGAAGAGTGTATGGTCATATTCTGTTCATAACTAATCAGTGGGTCATTCTCCCAAGTGTGTCATCTTTCCCAAAACCATCTGGTATTTACTGTCATGAGTCTATTTTTCACAAACTGTCTAGAGTTCTCTCTGTAAGAAGATCCAAGGCTATAGTCATGCTGTCATCATCCATGCTAAATGAAATGAGGAGATTCCCAGCTATCTCCCACCTGCTGCCCTGACCAGTATGACCTATATGGTCACTCCCTAACCCAGTCTGATCTAGGGGGGGATCTGTCAACTAACTGCAGGTGTATCTTGGACTGTCCAGGTGAAGTCCTGCCTGTGGAATTGTTCTGTCACATCTTCTGAGACAGCAATAAGTGGCAGAACAGAGGGATCTTTTTAATTGCAGCCTCAGCGTTATCATGGGCCCATCCAGATTAAACTAGGTTTCTTTGAAAGCCAGGGTACACTGAAGAGTATGCCCACACATGCTGTGGGTCTCACCATTGACCATGTTTGGTGGATTATGTGCTTGTGTGCTGGGCTCCTGCCTGACAACTTGTACTATCCCCTTGTGACTCCAGTGTAATCTCTTGTCTGTGACCCCTCCCAGCAGCCCCACATTGCTCGGGCGTAGAAGGCACTGAGAGCACTGGGACAAGGTATGCCTCCTAACCTTGCCAAGTAGGAAGGCTTGTGCACTAAATAAGTGACTGCCCATAATTGGGCACCACTTGACAGATGAAATAATTGGCTGTGGCACATGAGTGCTGATGTAACTGGGTTTAGGGAGCATCTTTTTCAAGCTGGCTGAGTATAGAGCCATGGAGAACAGCACTAAGAAACAAATCCTCTCTTACAGCCTGTGTGCACAAAGAGCTTTGATCCCCAACTGTTAATTGCTGAAAGGACACACAGATCCCTCTAGCAAAGCCTTCCTTAAGCACCTGACACTCCAGTCTGGCAGGGGAAGAGCTTTGAGATGGCTGTGCTTGACTCACTCTGCCGCAGTACAGCTTTAAGTTGCAGTAATAGTCCTGTCTCTCAAGGGTTGCAAGTGTGGGCTGTGATGGAAGTTTTTTGTATTTTGAGCTGCCTATTCTTCATAAGTTATCTTAAGCTTTCAAGAGCAGAGTTCATTAACTTTTCTTTGCCTTGATTTGCTGGAGGAAAACCTGGGCTGCCTGCTTTCTGATGTGCTGCTTGTTGTACTTTACAGGTCTATTCAGAGTAGTGTGGTGTTAAGGAGTAAAATGCTACAGGTAGCAGGATATCTGCAAACCAGTAGGAGAAACTGGAGCCCAATTGCCCTATGCACTTAAAATCTCCAGGCATATTGGCAGAACTCCAAATGTGCCCAAAGGGCCAGGAGTTAATTTTGGATAGCAAAGCTGGGACCATTGTCCTTCCTTGGCCAACATGGCTCCAGCGAAGTACACAGCCACACGGAAAGAAGGGATAGTTTGAGGTAGGGACAGACACACTTGTTTGTGCAGGCAGCTGACCTGCAAGATAACAGGGCTGTTTTGAATTTGTGAAGGAATAAACAACAAATGGATGACCGCACATATAGAGGCTCACCCCACAATGCAGTGTATATTGTTCCTCTTACTTTATTCCTGTTGCTTTACTTCTCCAAAGGTTGTCTTTTTCTTCCTGCATGTATTGGGTTTGTGTGGCCAGGTTTTGGTAGCAGGGGAGCTACAGGGGTGGCTTCTGTGAGAAGCTGCCAGAAGGTTGCCCTGTGTCCGATGGAGCCAACACCAGCCAGCT
>NW_009608330.1:0-289 GCF_000690535.1 Cariama cristata
CCATGGGGAGTCCCCCTGTGCTTGGCTGGACAAACTTGCTCCAGGCCCAGGGCTGGGATGGGGGCTTGGGATGGGGTCTGGGGTGCCCATGGCAAGAGGACATGGGGCACAGCTGGGCAGGGGGACAGCATCTGTACTCACTTTAAACTCAAAGCTGTAGACTTTGACCATCCAGAGGGGCCCAAAGACCTCGGCGAGGTAGGCGGCTTCATTACTGTGCCCGGGAGAGAGGCAGAAATCAGAACACAGGCACTCACCGCCCTGCGCCAGGCCCTCAGCTCACCCCATG
>NW_009608331.1:0-1826 GCF_000690535.1 Cariama cristata
GGGGGTTCGGCCCCGGGGTGAGCATCTGCCGCAGAAGGGCTGCAGAGAGTGGGAGGGGTCCTCCTGTGATGATGTATCTTGATGACTTTCGTTCTCCTGAGCTTGCTGAAGCCATGGATTTCAATCTGAGGAGGGGGAAAATGGCTGCCGGAGTGCTCTGGCTTGCAGGGCTGCAGTTTGAGTGTGGCGTGGGCTCAACTATTTTGTTGCTGGGTCCTGCTGCTCCTCTTGGTTCTCCTCCCAGCAGACTGCTCCTTGGCAGGGCCTGGGGAGGGCACCAGCCGCCGTCCCCCGGGATCTGCTCGAGGGCACCGCTGTGATGCTGTCCTTGGGCTTTGGCAGGGGAGAACACTGTGCGCACGATCGCCATGGACGGGACAGAAGGCCTGGTGAGAGGACAGAAGGTGCTGGACTCTGGCGCACCCATCCGCATCCCCGTCGGCCCCGAGACCCTGGGCAGGATCATGAACGTCATTGGGGAACCCATTGACGAGAGGGGCCCCATCACGACGAAACAGTGAGTGATGCCACAGGCCAGGGGCCAGCATCACGTGGGGTTTGGAGTTGGGGGGTGCAGGTTCTGGAGTAGCAGAAACGTGTGTGAATGGGATGCCGCACGTCCCTGCCACCCTGCTGTTCTGTGTCACGAGCAGTGACTGCGGTTGCATGGTATCCTGCCAGCGCTCTGACCGAGGATCTCAGTTCAGCTGCTCAGTTCCGTTTCTCTCCGCCTTCTGCTGCAGGTTTGCTGCTATCCACGCCGAAGCCCCCGAGTTCGTGGAGATGAGTGTTGAACAGGAGATCCTAGTGACAGGGATCAAGGTGGTGGACCTGCTGGCTCCCTATGCTAAGGGCGGGAAGATCGGTACGTTGCCCCAGAGGAAGCAGGGGTGTCAGGGGAGGGGGGCATCTTGCCAGCCCCGCTGAGGCTCAGGACAGGTTCCTCTGCAGAAGTTTCCTTCGCTGATGAGTAACTATTTGACTTTCGTTCTTCTGAGCTTGCTGAAGCAACGCTTATTGATCTGAGGAGGAAAGCAGTGAAGGCAGACACTGGGGGCAGCTAGATCAGCTTGGGATTGAGCAGGACTCCTCTTCTCTTCCAGGTTTGTTTGGAGGTGCTGGCGTCGGCAAGACGGTGCTGATCATGGAGCTGATCAACAATGTGGCGAAAGCCCATGGCGGTTACTCGGTGTTCGCTGGCGTAGGGGAGCGAACCCGCGAGGGCAATGACTTGTACCATGAGATGATTGAGTCTGGGGTCATCAACCTGAAAGATGCCACTTCCAAGGTGTGCTGGGTCTCCTGAGGGGACTGGGTGAGGTCCCGGCAGCGCCGGGGCCACGGGCAGCAGAGCAATGCCATGCTGACACGCGGGTCCTGCCCACAGGTCGCTCTGGTCTACGGGCAGATGAACGAGCCCCCGGGCGCCCGTGCCAGGGTGGCGCTGACGGGGTTGACGGTGGCCGAATACTTCAGGGACCAGGAGGGTCAGGACGTGCTGCTCTTCATTGACAACATTTTCCGCTTCACCCAGGCTGGCTCAGAGGTCTGTGCTCGGCACAGGGCTGGCGGCGTGCTGGCTCCTGGGGCTGAGCGTGGTAGTGGCCAGGCCATGCTGTGCAGGGGACGCCTGGCCCGTCACCTTGCGCAGCGTCTTCCTCCCAGGTGTCGGCCCTGCTGGGCAGAATCCCCTCCGCAGTGGGCTACCAGCCCACGCTGGCTACCGACATGGGCACCATGCAGGAGAGAATCACCACCACGCGCAAGGGCTCCATCACTTCGGTGCAGGTGAGCGCAGGGTAAGCCCTGCCGCGCCAGGGAAGCTG
>NW_009608331.1:1926-2183 GCF_000690535.1 Cariama cristata
CACTGGGCCGCCCCCGCGGTGCTGTCCCGCCCCATCGCCGAGCTGGGCATCTACCCAGCGGTGGACCCGCTGGACTCCACCTCCCGCATCATGGACCCCAACATCGTGGGACCTGAGCACTACGACGTGGCCCGTGGGGTGCAGAAGATCCTGCAGGTGAGGGGGCCAGGGCAGCCCCCCACGGGGATGCTGGAGCACGGGGCACGAAGCCCAGCACTGGCCGCTCAACCCCCGTCTCCCTTGCAGGCCTACAAATC
>NW_009608331.1:2217-2729 GCF_000690535.1 Cariama cristata
TGAAGAGGACAAGCTGACAGTGGCCCGGGCTCGCAAGATTCAGCGCTTCTTGTCGCAGCCCTTCCAGGTGGCCGAGGTCTTCACCGGCCACATGGGCAAGCTGGTGCCACTGAAGGAGACCATCAAGGGCTTCAAGCAGATCCTGGCAGGTGAGATGGCCCCCGGGCGGGGTGCGGGGGGAGCTGGCGGCCCAGGGGAGCCCAGGCTGGGCTGGGTGCCCTGCTGACCTGGTATCTCTCCCCAGGTGAATACGACCACCTCCCAGAACAGGCCTTCTACATGGTGGGGCCCATCGAGGAGGCGGTGGCCAAGGCAGAGAAGCTGGCCGAAGAGCATGCCTGAGCAGGGCCACTGCTCCCCTGCCCGGCTCCGCCTGGGGCCGGACCCCCAGTATTTAATGTTTCCAATAAAACATCAGTGAAAACAGCCTCAGGCTTTGTGTGCTGCGTCTCCCGGTCCTGAGGGGTCAGAGGTCCTGTGAGCTCCCCACCCGCAGGATGGCAAAGCTGGGC
>NW_009608332.1:0-26045 GCF_000690535.1 Cariama cristata
GGGCTGCCGGGCCCGGCCTCTGCCCCAGCCCCAGCCGCTGCCCACCCCGCGCCTCTGAAGTTTATTTTTAGCACCGATTTATGTAACTGCCAGTGCCTGTGTTGCCAGCCCCGTCCGACTCTTTTCGGTAAAAATAATCTTTTATTTTTCGAAACCTGAGTCGGTGGCAGGTAGATGGGCTACCTGAGGGAAACCCGCTTGTTAGCAACCACTTACTAATATTTCACCCAGTATTAATTAGAAAACCCCTCTGTCAGTTTATTTTTTTGAAAGTAAACTGATATGTGTCAGAAATGGGGAGCAGTTCTGCTCGATTCAGTTGTCTCCATATGTCACAGTTACTGATGTGTGTGCAAACTAAACTCTGTGTCTCTAATTGAATATGATCTTCTGTCAATCAGGTTTAAATAGGCATATCTAAAATGAGATTTATTTCATTGATTTTTCTTTGGCTTTTTGGGAAAACAGCTAAGAGGGGAAAGCAGTGAGATGTCTTGCCTTCAAGTTGTCAAATGTACTATGTGTGTTATCAGATAACAAGGGCATTAGCATCATTTAATAATCTCTGACCATACTGTGGAGCAAAGACTGAAAGGGAATGAGATGGAAGTATTTAACCGTTGGAGATGGATTATATATAGACTGACCAGGTGCATGCACAGTTACACACACAGAAACTCCTTGTAAAGAGTTTATTTTAATCAGCTGTAAGCATGAGAATAAAAAAAATTACAATAAGAAGAGGCCTCTTAAGATAGTAATTATTAGTTTAGATTAATTCCTTTTCAGGAAAATATAAAAAAATATGAGAAGAGCAAGCTTCATCAAGGTGATGCTATGGTAATCCCTGACACAATTCCCTTCTGCGTTGTAGCACCATGAGGTCTCAGATGGTATCCAGCAGAAGACCTCATGGTCAGGCTCAGCCTTAGCATTTGAGACTTTGTTCTTTTTTTCTAGGCTTTGAACTACATCATTAGGCAAAACATGTTATGCAGCCTTTTGGTTTCATTCTCCTTTTTATTTTAACATCAATTAGTTGACCATTTTATTTACCTGTTTGTTTGTTTGCTTTTTTGAACCCCTAAATGCCGTACAGATTTTAAAGTGTGGTTTTTTGGGGGTTTTTTTGTTGGTGATGTTTTTCTGTTGTTTGCATGTGATATTTGTTTTGCTTTTAATTCTATTTATTTTGTTTGGCTCAGGAAGTTATAAAGATTATGTCAGATATTCATGATGGGCATCTCTTTTTCCTAATATGTGTCAGCAAAATAGATTGGTAGTTTCCATTCATTTCCTGGGTGCTAGATGATTACGTCAAAGAAATCACCATGACATTTTGGGTTGCAGTCTCGTAATTAGCCTTGCTAAAAAGCTAATAATATAATTTAATGATATTTAACTGTACTTCTGCTCCCAGTCACCAGTCTCTTGGGCAAATTACATGCATTGGGAGGTCAGGGCATGGAAACCCACATTGCAGGTGCCTGTCTTGCACTTTTAAAAAAAATCTTTATTTTATTTTACAAAAAAGGAGAATTCAGCCCCTGGGAATCTCATGACTTCAACATTATTAAGTCTAATCATTAACATTATTAAATAAAGGCAACATTTTTCAGACTTCAGACAGAATTCTATTTTGATTCTCCTTGAGCAATACTCTAGGACTTAGCATTTACATGGATAGCTCTTGCTCTTGTGCAGTATATGGACATTGCCTTTGCTTGTTCTTTTCATTGAAAGAAGTGATGAAGGTAATACTTCTTCACCAAAGCAACTCAGTATGCTCTTAGCAGTAGTTGTACTTCCTTGCCAAGATTTCAGAGATGAATTAAATTCTCTTCTATTTCATTTCTTTCTTGTCTATGACAGTTTGAACATAGATGTTCTGTGTAATTTTTGTTTGTTTTTTTTTTTCTATAAATGAAATATAAAAATGAGTCATGTAACAAACTCGTATTTCTGCCTGTAAAGATACAAACGTAGACCAGTGAAGGAAATGGATTTCTATGAATAACATTGTACTTTTTTTTTTTCCTCTGAATCACTATTGTCATGGAATATAGTTTATTAAAGACTATGATTTGTGAGAGTTGAAAAAAAATCCTCTTTAATTTTTTTTCTTTTTCTTTCTGTTAGTTTGGTGTTAGGTGGGGTGAATGATGTTTCTGGAGTTTAGATATAAAGCAACAAAGAGTCTTTACCTTGGTGTTCAGGGTAACTGGGTTTTTTTGAAGGATGGAGCTTGTTGAATTGGAGCCATAGAGCGCTTCAAGGTAACCCAGGTTCTCTTAACGTGACTCAATGGCTCCATTGCATTGAGTTTTAATGAAGTTGCTCTAAAATCAGAGAATAAATGAGTTTTTCCAGTGACTTTCCTTTTTCCACATGCTTGCTATTAAAAACCTGAAAAAGTAGAGTACCAGTAGCTGGATCTGTCTTGATGAGCATCTCATCGGCAGTGGGTCTCTTGCTGCTGTGAGGCTGTGACGTGGCTGCTCAGCCAAAACTCCTGTGCCACATCAGAGCTGCAGTAGCAGACCTGAGTGTCAAGCGATGAGGTAGAGCTGGATGCCTGGTCACAGGGCAGCACCATGCATGTGCTGAGATGTAAATAATGAGCTGGGTCATTTGACAGGGATGTACCTGTGAGCACTGTGTTAATCCTGGTGAGTTTCAGGTTAATCTTTAACATGCTACTTCCTCCTGTTACTTTCCTGCAACCCTAGTGCAGCATTGCTGCCATACTTCCATTCCTGAGTCCATCTGCCCCCATGCCATCCAAGGAGGACAGACTCAGGTCACAGGTCCTCAGGAATCTCATCTGGGAAATGGAGTCCTGGGGCAGAAGCAGAGACTGCTTGCTCTACTGTAGTGCTTGACTTGCTGGTACTCTGGTATGGGAAGGGGAAACTGTGACTGAAGGAAGAGGGTTTTTTACTGTACGCTTGGGACTTTCTGGGTTTGTGTATCTACAGTCTTTGGTCAAGTATTTACAAAGTATTAACCAAGTATTTAGTCAGCCCTGAAGTGGTGAGGCAGTTGGAATAGATGATCATTGTAGGTCACTTCTGTCTGAACTGTTCTGTTCTACAATGTCTCCTAGGTCATGTAGGAGCTAGTAAGAAGTCAAATTGTTGTGCTGTTCATTTCAACAGTGATTAATTTATTGTCTGCTAATAGACGTACCTGCTTAAAGTCCCTGCAACTTCAGAGTTGCCCAGAGAAGTTGTGGATGCTCCATCCCTGGAATTGTTCAAGGCCAGGCTGGATGGGGCTTTGAGCAACCTGATCTGGTGGAAGGTGTCCCTGCCCATGGCAGGGGGGTTGGAACTAGAGGATCTTTAAGGTCCCTTCCAACCAAACCATTCTATGATTCTTAGGTATAGCAGCAGTTGTAGGAAACCTGTAGAAGAATCTGGCAGCTATTCTATAGGACGAGAAGGGCTTCTTCCTTTCCCTTTTTCCAGTTGGTTTCACAGGTTTTATGCAGGTTCCATGAAATGAAGCGGGATATGTTACAACCTTGGTTTTCTGTGTTCTGTGGATTATCTCTAAAGGGTGTATGCACTGTTCCTTATCTGTTAAATCTGTAGTTCATGAGTTCTTTCACTGAAGAATTTTGAGGGCCAAAATATTTGGATTTGTTTGTTTTGTTTTTTAAAAAAAGCTGAAAACAACTGCAGCTTAATGTATAACAATATATGGTCCATTCCAATGTTAAACTATTATTTGTGGAAGGTCTCCTAAGTCATACCTTTAGGCATAGGTAAAGTAATGCTTTGAGTGAGTAGATGTGTTTCCGTAAGGAGCATTAGGTAGACTAAGAGTAAAATGTTCTACAAAATGTAGATGAGGTTGAAATTGCAATCAAAAGAATGTAAAAGCCTCAAGTATGAGATTCTGTGATGGAAAAATGAGATTCCCACAGAGGCAGTGCCCCTGTAGACTCCCTTCCTCCCATTTGTCTTTGTGACTCAGGGTTGAAAGAGTGAATTGCTGGTTCTGCGCTCTCGTCCTTTTACTGTCCATAGCACCAATATCCAGAAATCTCTGATATACTGAGGAATTCTCAATACAGTATTTCTTTTTTAAAAATTTTTTATCTTTAAGTCAAATGTGAAGGTGACAAGATATACGCTCTTGATTTGCGTCTATTGAAATATGTAATAAGCATGAAAGTGCTAGTTGAGAGCTCAGTGCTATTTAAGCCATTTCCCAAAGTGCCAGTTCTTGCTCAGTGGGCTGGTTGCATTTTTAGACTTGTTATGACAGATGTAGCTTGGGAAATATACGTCAGTCTAATCCTTTAGCTTCCAGTAGAAATGATTTGTAGAACTGTGAGGCTAGTTTCTCATGTTTTCAGAATCCACAGTGTGATCAGTTCTGCGTTATTTCTTTCTGGTAGATCTTAATAATTTTAAATTCTCTAAAATATTATTAACTGCACTCAAGGATTCTTTTAATGAGTCCACACGCTAATATGGATTACTTAAAATGTCAAAACTGTTTAAGCAACAATTGGTGTAAAACTCAACATACTGGACCCAAGATGTATGCTGACTGTTGTATAAAAGCCAGGAGGAGATAATGACACACTTTCATTAAGATGTGTAAACAGTTTATTATGCAAATGTTTGGTTTTTTTTCCAAGTAACAAGCGGATGATTACAGTACTTACTCATAAAATATACACTGTTCTATTTGCTTAGATGAATTCCTAGCATATTCATATTTTCTCTCTAAGCCAATTAAAGACTAATTTGTTTTAGGATAATCCTCTTAATATCATCATTGAAAAAATATTTGCCATTCAGACATGAAGAATTGTATTCTATTTTTTTTAGTAGACTGGATGAATCTTTACATTGGCACATCTCAAACAATGTAAAAAATCAGCCATTCTGCCTTCAACTTAGCTTTAGTCAGTAACTTTCTCCTTTCTGATCATTTGAGGAAGGAATTCTGAAACCTGGCAAAGACAACTGTAAAGGGAGAGATGCAACATCATTGTTCATGTATTGAATTTACTGTACCCTGATACTTTAAGAAAAAACAAGATCATTCTGTGAATTATGAGAAAGAGAAGCAACCGTTTGAAGGATCAGCACGGATTTCATAAATCTCTCTTTCTTCTTCAGTGCCTTTGCTATCTCTTAATAGTTCCCGGTCTGAGCAGCTCAAGAGTAGTTGAAGGATATGCAGAGACCCGAAGGAGATGCACCGCTTGTTTCCAGCACGTTTATCTAGCTGATGTGATTGGGCATGCTCCTATCTCACTCTTCCTTTTTGAACCTACTAGTCCCTATTTTCCTTCTGGCACTTATGATTCCATGTGCTGTGACATCAGGGACTGATCGGATTTTATCAGGCTGAGTTTTTCAAAATGCTCTTGTCAGAGTGGCTTTTAGTTAACCTGTAGTTTGCTGAAACTATTCTGCTCTGATATAATTCAGTGCTGTACATGAAAAAGAGTGCTGCATTGCGATCCATTTCTGGGACATGAAAGTTATAGATTCATACTGTTATCTGTCTGTTATAACTTAAGGAAAAACACAATCTAGAATTAAAGTTCTGAAAATATTTCTGGAAGTGTCCTTTGTGAATGTGCTGTGCCAGGAATCTGTAAATTTACCTCGTACCTGAGAACTCTAGATGCTTTTCATTCCTGACCTTACTCAGAAAAAAAGCACTACCTTCATAAATGTTTCTTCCATCTGTTTTTGGGGTGGTTATTTTTCTACTTCATGGCTGGTACCAAATCGCTTTAGCTTCTATGGATGCTTTGATACTATTGGAAGGAACTAAAGCACAGGAGCAGAATCAAACAGACTTTTCTTCTGCTCTGCTACTAAAAGTAGAAGTGGCCTCTCTGCATCCTGAAGGAGACTAAGCTGTTTCGTCACTTCTGCCAGAAAGAAATCAAGCAAACTTGATAACTAATGCAAGGATGTACAGTTGCCAGCAGGTCTGTTTTACAGGGCAAAAAAATTCTAAGAATATGTAGTGAGGTATTCAGGTGTTCATTTTTATGTACATCTTCTGGAGCAAGTTGGAGGAATCACCCAGCAAAGTGTTCAGTCTGTCCTCGTTCTCTTTTTCAGGAGCGATAAGCTTTTTTGCTAGATAGGTAGCTGCCGTATTTGAACATCTCCCAATGCTGTTTGTGAAATGACAATGGTAATGCAACAGAAGATTAGAATTGTACATCCAGACTCGTATGAATTGGGTAGACAAAACTTAGCCTCTGAAATCAAATGGAAATGGTTTTACTTATATGAGAAACTCTCTTCAGCTTCTTGATATATCACCTATTTCAATATTCCTGGAATATCTTTGATTAGTTAAAGCTTATTTATGTGTTCTTTTTGTCGTTCGCACGTTTGACAGCTGTTAAGACTTTCCATGAAGAAGAACTTGCCAGAATACTTTGTTTACTCTGTGATCATATTGCTCTTGAAGGGCCCATTTGGTCTCTGTTTTCATAGTTCTGTTTCAAGCTGTGTGCACAGCTGCAATGACTTTTCCTTGATAGTTTTCTTCCATTCTCAGGTTTGAGGGGGGAGGGAAGAAAAAAGACATGTAAAACTTGCTACTTTTTTGTTTTTAATGTGCGAATGCTGGGGACTTCAGAAAGCCACTTTTTTTTGTAAGGGGGGAATGGCAGTAGGAGATGTTAGAGCGAAGGGACAATTTATGTCGTGCACTTCCTTTGTGAAGGGGTAATTGCATTGCAGCTTTATTTAAGAATAAAAAATAAATCATACTGTTAAGGTCTGCAGTATCTTTGTACACCAGATGTAAGTATTGGCCTGTTGGGACACATAGCAAGACAAATACATGGTTTGATAGCCTGATGCTGTTTTTATCCCAGCGTAAAACCACTAATCCAACAGAGCTGTAACCGGGAGAAACAATAAAAGATTCAGAAGCAATGTGGGTTTTCTTGGGAATTCTTCTTTATCTGTCAGTCTTCCTCTTGTGCTGTGATGGCTTACATGAACAGTGCCTGCAGAAGTTATGTTTGTACTTCCAACTGAATGTATAATTTCTGCTGTGCTTGCTATGCATGCTGTTTGCAAACACTAACAGTATCAAGGCCATATGCTTCATCCCTTGATGGGCTCTCTGGAAGTAAAGTGGCAAGCAGATGTGAACAAGGCGAACAGGGTTATGTTTGCAACAGCTGAATGCCTGCTTGCCCTATAAATGATGCACTTATGTTTAAGTGCGAAACTGTTAATCCAGCTAATCTTGTGCGATTAGGGAATTTATATGCATTGTTTGTAATCTAAAATTGTAGGCTTGAAGTAATAATCAATTTCTCAACCAGTTCATGCTCATTGTACATCATGCAGGATTGATGAAATGGGTGTCCATATGATACATAATAAATGACAGCCAAAGTAGAATTGTAAGTAGCTTTAGCTGTGTTTTTCAGCCTTAAAAGCAGTGTGATGTTTAAAAAGCTTTACAATGCTCTTGAAGCATCTCTCAGATACATTGAAGTGAGTGATGGCCCAGATTTCATCATAAATGGTTCTTATTTAGCTGAGGTGTGGCATCTCATAGATTGTAAATAAAAAGCCTAGCTGGGGTGGACATATCACATCTGCAGCACTCGACAAACATGTACATATGACATACTGTTTTAATGAGGAATATCTATTCCAAACATGCTAGTCCTTAATATTCATGCATAGTGCAGTGAACATGATATTGTAGAGGGAGTAGGGAAGCAAAAGTTACAGCACTTGCTATCTTGGATCAGCAACCTGGCTTTGCTAAGATCACTTCTATTCACCTGCAGGCTAGAATATATTTTTTTTAATGTAAAGCACTAAGAAACCTGCAGTAGAAAAATTACTGTATATATAAAGGTTTTTTTATCTACTACTAATCTAATAAATTGTTCAGTACTGCTTCAGAATTGATTCTCAGTCCTGGATGCCATTTCATGGGGTACAAAGCACCATAAAAAAACCCCCCTCTGGTTATACTGGGTGAGACCTCAGTAGCCTGTGGATTCCACTTCTACTTACCATTCTGGACAACATATACTGTTACCTGTAATTTTGCATGTTTTATATAAATGTATCACAATTATCCATTGTATAATTATTATACGTTATATATTTATACAAAAATTTGATTAATTTTATATACTTATTAATGTACAACCAATTATACATGCAATATAGCTATGTTTTAAGGGCTTTTTTCTTTACAAATAGTTTTTTTCCTTCTCTGCAGATAGTACTTGCCTCTTGACCATGTAGGGTTAAGGAGTATGTGTGAAGGTATTCATTCCTAAGCTAGAGTTTTTTGTTTTCTAAATAAAAAAACCCAAAGTATCAAGAACAGAAGTCAGCCCAACAGTATCCTGCTGTTCTGATTCTTTTTTTCTTTCTCTGCATAACATTTTGAAACACCCATTGTTTTAGACTGGTAGGTTTCATGCTGTCTCTAAGAGGGATCTGAGTCATACTTTTTTTGTGTGTGTGTGTCATTCAGACTCTGAATAATATTAATGAAGATTTTCTTTGGTCAATTTGTAGTTTGCCTCTTTATAAATCAAGTATTAAATACTAGAATCAGTAAGTGGAACTCATCCTCCCAGTATAGTTATTTTGGGTAGTAATAGGGATTTCTGTGACTTGTCCATAGCAATTTGGGGCTCAGACATGACTGAATTAATTCTGCTTAAAGATTTGTTAATCACGGGTCAGCTGAGCTGCGGTAACCAACCATGTGCAACTTGCACCCTGTGGGGAGCACGAGGTGAAGTATTTGAGCTTGTCTTGCTTTAATTAAAACTTAGGCCAATACATGTTACCTTTTTGGATTTTACAGAGTGGGTGCACAGACTGTCCGTAACACGGCTCTGCTGACAAGTGGGGACCTCATACAGTTAAATTGCTCCTGGCTGATGTCTGAAGTCTGACCTTCCTATTTGCAGAAGTGCATGGCTCTGTGCATAAGTTCATCTCTATGCAGAGCAACATGTGGGCGTGCCCGAGCTTCAGCACAAACTTACTAGTAGTTTGATCATACTTACATAGATTGAGCTTGATGTCCAGAACCTCTCCACTGCTCAGTTTCTGCCTCTCCTGTTCCTATGGGGGGTGTCCTTGGACCTGTTGGGGTGTATCTGGGCTTTGCCATGAGACCAGGCTTGAGGCTGGTGCCGTCATGCATTCAGACTGCGCAGACATGAGCGTAAGTGTCCAAGAGGCCCAAGGGAGGAACGAGGAGCTTGCGCTGTGTTGTACTGTAGGCCACAAGCACAGTCATGTGAATGGAATGGTGGTGAGGACAGTCCGGGTGTTACAATGGTCCTCTTTGCCCTCTTTGCCAAGTGCTCACGCTTGACTCAAGTCAGCGCTTCAGTCAGTCATGGGGACTCTTGCCAGAGCGTTTAGCAAAGGCAGATGAGATCTGTAGGCAGACCGACCTTGGGGTATGTAAGTAGTTCAGAGACATCTGCAGCTGACAGAATGAATGTACGGAGCTGGATTGTGAGCTCTATCGGGCTTTGCCTTGATAAAGGGATCTGGCCACCCAAGCCTTTACTGCCTAAGTGTCAAGTGGTAATTGTGAAGCTAGGCTTCTCTATAAAGCACTAGGAGATCTGTGCATGAAAAGAATTATACAAGAGCTAGGTATGTACTAATTGTTAATTAATTATCTTGGTATTGGTGGGGTTTAATCACATGCTTCTGTGCTACTTGAAATAGCAAGGCTTTCCTGAGATGGAATAGTGTGTGAATGAGTGTGGTGCTGATAGAATCTTAATGGAACTGCATTAATTTTAAGAATCGCTATTGCAGTTTTACTCAGTATTTCTTTTGTTTATGGATTTATTGTGATTGTTGTGTGGTTAGAAGTAGAAAGAAATAAGGCGGACACTATTTCTTTAAAAAACTCAGTGTATTTACATACGTGAGCGTGTGTGTACAACGTACTGCCAGAAGACACTCATGCTTACATGGTTGATTTGTATCCATAGTTTAGTTCACATGTGTTTTTAACCTTGAATGCCAGTGGCAAAAAAGTAATGCCTGAAAGAATTAGTTCACTGCATTAGAATACCTAAAAAGGTTATTATATCACCGAATGAGTGAAAGTACCTTTCAGCACAGCATACTGTGAACTTCTCTTTCTAGTAATAACTTAAGTTGCTCCAATAACGAGAGATTACATCCGACACTGATTTAAGAACAATATATATTCATACATTTACATAGCAATTATATGTTTGATGTAATACCCCTTTATTGTCTTCACAGAGAAGACGAAATGTCAGCTCTTTTAAAGTCTGCCTTGAAGACAGCCAATGTCAAAGCTTCACAAGGTCTAAAATTTTTAAATAGACTCATTCATCCTTAAAACATTTCTCTCACCACTTGAGCTTTTTTAAAGGTATTTGATAAAGCCAGCAACATGTTTACTATTATGTTACAGTTCTATGCAAAGGAGATGATCCTTGTTGAGCTAAACCATTATGCCCTATTTTATGAGTGGAAGGAGATACCGTCACATATTGAAGAACAGTAGCTGGGCTTCAGAATACCATTGCATGCCTAAAAGAGCTGTTTTTATGCTCTGCTGTCTTCACAGCAAAGTATACAATCTCTCCTCTGTCTTGTAGGCATTTCCTGTACTAGGAATTTTTTTGCTGAAATTTCCCACTCTTGCTGCTTCTGTTTCAGCTCATTGGCTGCTGTGCTAATGAGGGCACTTGGGACTTCCTCTTAATTCAAGCACTGCATTGTGTAAACTAAACAGGGTCAGACAACATAGTGTTGCCAGCTGCACATCTGCAGCCATCTGGATTTGTGGCAGGAGCAGTAAAATAGACACTGTGTAGCAGAGTTGAAAGAGTGACAAGAGTAGTGCAGATCATATTTGCAGAAAACCATAAAGTAAATGCCCCATATTTGATCTACAAGATATACAGAATCATTATTGAAACCGTCTTTCTACATGTATATGTATCAAAGACAAATGGGATATGCTACTGCCATGCAATGTTCTGTGACAAAGCTTGCTGGATAATTGACTACCGTTGCATTGTTAAGAGAAGAGGTAAGCAATTATTAAAACTTCTGATGCTCATAAACAGTTCTCTGCTCCCACTTCTATGCCTTCATTAAGATTCTGTTTCTAATAAACATCACTTCAGTATATTAATTTATTATAATAGCATTCTTAAGGAGAAATAATTGCACACTGTGAAATTACAGCTTTCACCTGGATCTCTTTCCTCAGACTTGAATGGTCACACATTGTTTTGTAGCTGGGCTTGCTAGTTGCTTGGGGCATGCCTGAAAGAGGGACTTCTGATCTCTTTTTCTTTCCGATCCTTTCTCACTGACCAGCATCTCTAGTGAGTATTCTCGGAATAATATCATGGGTCTGCCTGAAGTCGGTGAAGCTTCAGAAGTTAATTTCAGTAGAGCCATGGTTTCATTTGCTTTGACTGTGTCCGTGACGTGTCAATACGGTCCCTACTTTTCTTTGAAAGCTTTTATTTGGTCATTTGTTTCCTGTCTTTCACAGGCACTAGAAGTGTGGATTAATACTGTCAGGGTTTGTTACTCAGTAGTTTTACTGCTGGTTTTATGCTGAATGTACACATTATGCATACCCTGATGTGAGACAGCTCAGAATAAAGTAATAGTTCTAGATCAGATACTTTCCATGCAATGGCTTTTAAAGTGTTTTAACTCATTTTTAATGACACCTGGATCCTTTGCAGTAATGCTCACAGTGCAAAGACTATAAAGTATTGTGTAAGAAGAATGACTTTAAGGTAATACGCTCAGGAGTGGGCATTACAGTTTTGGACTTTTCTTTCTGATTTATCTGACCTGTTAAATCTCTGTCCCAAATATTTAGTACTACTCCTCTGTAAAATTGGCTTGGCTTCCTAGTTTCATTTTATTACCTTCTTGGGATGGCATTCACAGCTAAGATCCATTTCCCCACTTTGGCTGAAGTATTGCTCATAATCTAGAGTGCCATAGGCTTTCATGACTGATCCAGCCCCTGTTGAATTTAGTGGGGATGTTACCTTTGATTTCAACTGGAAAAAGATAATGACTTTAATGTATTTTGTGGGTTGGCAATTTTACTGTAGCCTAAGATAATTGTAAAGGAAGAGATGCTTATACAGAGGCCATTATAATAGGAGTGGCGCTAGTTACATGCTTTCAAAGCAAGCTATTTTAATGTGAAGATAATTTTTAATAAAAAAGTGTAGAATTGTTTTATTGAACTGTCAACTTAAATTTATCATTATGAATCAAATATTAATTGACAGTAACAAACATAGGTAAAAAACAATTACGTGTGTATGTTTTGCAGACCCACATATTTTGCCACAAAAATCCAGAAAACAATTTCTATGAAATTTTAAAGGTATTAATCATATATGCAGCCTGTTTTTCTCACAGTTTTATTAAAACCCAGGGTGCTTAAACTGGTATGGTGTTTGGTCCTTCAGTTTCAGTTTGATGACGATGGCATTTCAGTGAAAGTGGCTTTCCTTGAACGGGTCTCAGCAGTAAGGTATCTGTGAAATGTGGCTGGCCGTGAGTAGAAGTGAGATAGAAGTAAGACAGTGTGAAAAGCAGGAAATTCAGATATTCTTCTTCCTCTGAGCCTCTGAGAACAGTTGGCTTCAGTCATATGCTGACTGTAAAACCACTACTTTGTGACCAGAATCTTTAAGAGATGCCTTTTATGTGATCAGTTTTTATTCAAACAGGGATGAAAGACCGTTTATGTTGAATTTTGCAATTGAATGTTCATCCAGGGTAGAAAAGTGCAGTTGTGTAGATCACCTAAGATTTAAAGCGTAAAGTGACATCACTGTTGGAAATGATCATTGGTGTGAGTATCATAAGCATTGGTATTGTGCTCATCAAGGAATAATGTTTTCAACATGCACAGAAGGGTTAAGAAACCAATCTCCCTCAACAGACAGAACAAAGTACTGTTTTCTTGGACAGGCAAGAAACAAAGGGGTTTACCAAGGCCAGGCCATAAGGAGCTAGGTTTTTTCACTTGTATCACTTGAAGTCCAATAGAAGTCTTCCTTGATACAGCTGAGTGCAGAGCTGAACATGCTGTATGGAATTCATCTTCTAATAGGGAAGATAAGTGGTAGGGCTTTGAACATTTTGTTTTTCCTTCACAAATATTATGGTATTTTAAAGATTGATGCTAAGCACTTGAAGAAAGAAAAATTTTGATGTAAAGTTCTTTTTCAGAATCTCTAATGAAATAATTATATGTAACAACAACCTTTTTCAAGTATCACTGAGAGATCAGGAGACTGAAATTAGTTGATCTCTGGTCATATTACAACCCATCTTCCTAACGAGGTGTGTTTGTAGAGTGAAGTGTAGAGCTTGGAAACTTTGGATAATGGCATCCTCATTTTTATAAAAAGAAAATGAGAACAACTTAAAACCTGTATGAATTCCCTATTATAAGGACCTTATCTGGAATGTTTCAGCCTTGAAGTAGCTTTACCTTTTGAAATGTGAATTGATGCTTTTAAAAGGCAGTTTTGAATTAATTCTTTTCTCTTCCCCTCACCATTTTCAGATGAAAATTACTGAGGTTTTTTTTAGATGTTGAGAATTTTCTCTAGATTAATATTTTTTCCTAACCTTTGGGTGTTATTTTTTTTTTAAATTGGAACAGCTTGCTGCATGGGCAAGAGTTCTCACCAAAGTCTTGTTATCTACTACCTCTTGGAATTTGTTCACCAAGAATACTTGTCTCAGTATTGGGAAACTGTGCCACCAGTTAGATAGTTTTGGAGCCAGGTGCCAGACAGTTATTTGGCCGCCAGACTGCCATGTTAGCATTACTCAGCTTGTTTTCCCGGTGTCCTGGCCACTTATAATCCCCTAGAGAACTGCAGTGCGGAGCAGCTGGATGCTCTTCATCTCACAGCGATACAAAAGGTTTAGTAGACATGAGTAAGGATTGTAATGCCAAATGCGGTGGGTAAAGCGGGCTGAACGCAGAATGAATGTTGCGAAGGCTGGCAGAGCTGGCGCACCCCGTGGGGCTGCTTGCTCGCCCCTCTGCTTCTGTTGCAGAGGACCAAATACAGGACCTGCTGTCACGCACTGAGACTCACCCTCTATGGTGATGGCACAAGATCCTTTTCTTAGTTACACTCAGAATAGTGTGGTCCTGGTAACTGTTCCTCAAAATGATCTTTTACGTCACCAGAGTGCTCCAGCGTTGTGTGATTCCAGCCTTGGTGACTGTGCTGCTGTGCAGAGGCTTAGCCTGTTGGGTAACGCAGGCATGCTCTAGAGGAGACACCATTTGCATCCATGATCAGTTGCTCAGGAAAAAAAGAAAGAAAAAGAAGGTGAGGGGAAGGAAGCTTTTAGAGACACTGTACCTAAAAATATTTCTTTTTTTTTCCTGTCATATGGTAAAATAATGAAGGTAATTCAATGAATGATGAAGTTGTTGATGTCTCTATGAGTATGTGATCATGGGGTTCACTTGAAGCTCCCTGGTTATAAATGCTTGATTATTACGTGCCTCTTGCTTTCAAATGGCAATGAAGTTTTCATGAAGTGAGCACCCTTTACCATTGTTATGTACTGACTATGTGTACGACGTATTACGAAGAGCAGTAGAGAATATTTGTCCCTGCCAGAAGTAATATTGGTGTTTGGTAGCATATAGCTGTACTGTGCACTACAGAGAAATAAGTAAAGCAGATAATACTTGACTATTAGATATATAATCTTATATTGCTATTTTTCTTTTGTAAATGACCGTGACCAATATGTGTCAAGAACTCTATTAAAATTTTGATATTTTTCTCCAAAAATGGAGAGTATATATTTTTAAAAGAAAATTTACTGGAAATAAAGGCTGACTCTGTTTTTCCATATCTTTTTCTAGAAAAGCAATTTTCTTTTCACATGTTTTCTCCAGACCTTCAGAAGCTGCTGTGCAGTATGGTCCTGTATCTCCATGATGGATGCAAAGGGGGATATTTTGTATTTAAACAATAGCAGACAGATTTATCTAGGATTTATTTTTTCATTTTCCTCAAAACTACTGGTCATTTTTTAACTATAGAGAATGTACTTCTGTGAAAATCAACCAGGGCATTTGCTGTCAGTTTAAGCAAGCAAGAAGCAATGAGAACAAGAAAAACACAAAGAAAAGGCCTCAAGGGAAAGCTCTGCATAATGAACTTGAAATTGCTACTGTTGCTGCTTTTCCTGTCGCCTCACACTGCAATTTTAGCTTAAAGCAGAGAGTGGAGCTTATCTACAGCATTGATAAAGACTGAGGTTTATGCTGCTGGATTTTCTAAACTCTAGAGACCACTATGCTCTGTGGTATGTTGATGGCATTTTCAAAGGAGAAATAGGCCAGAAACAGCCCATGGTCTTGCTCAAACTTAAGAAGAAAAGATAAAGAACAGGACTAACTAAGCCTATGGAAGCCATATTTTTAAAAGAGACCTACCCCACACTATTGAAGTGGGAACTCGTAAGTGAAATGAATGGGGGGGCCATGCAACTTAAATGGTAACAATTGGCCTACAGATACAGAGATCATCCCGCAGATTTTTAGCTCCAGTTCCCAGCTTCCCTTCCTGCCTGACAAGGAAGTATGAGGAAGCTCCTTTTAAAGAGAAAAGCAGAGCTGTGGAGTGCCCGAGATGCTCGTTCCCCAGAGGGACAATCCCTTGCCATCTTATTTCTTGAAGATGGTCTCACAGAAGCCTTGGTTAGGGTTCAAGTAATGCCTAAATGAGAGAAAGACAATGAATGAAAAGAGATCAGAAGAGAAATTACAATGCACAGTATTGTCAACTGTTGTTCTTAACTTGAGAAGTTTAGAACCTGTCCTTACCTTAAGAAGTTCAGAATGTGGTTGAATATTTAGTGGTCTTTTTAATGCAATAACTGCTTTTCAGTGTTACTCATCTATCTGAGTGGTTGCTGTAGCTACAGCATAACCCTGAGAATTGGCAGAGAGGGAATCGTGTATTCTACCACGTTCCCTGGCCCATATGAAATATTTCATGAACATTTGTATACCCTAAAGTAGGTGTTAGCTGGAAAGATCTATGAATGTATAGAGAGAAATTTCTTTCCTAATCCCAAATAAGATATTATCAACCTTAAATTTCAGGATTTATCTTGTTTAAATGCATTGATAGACCCTCAGATATCTTGTAATCCAAATGAATGTTTGATTCTTACTTGAATCCTGGGTTTTTATAGGAAGTTACATCATATATGAGAAGGTAGTCCGTAAAATAAACCTCATTGGTATTTCAGAAGTGCAGATTTAAGGTCATTTATTTATATGGGCACTGTCTGTTGTAAACCAGATGTGACGCTAGGGGAAGTTTGTTTATGGAGTCAGTTTACTGCAAAATCAACAAGGTCAGAGCTGCTCTAGCTCTAATATTTGGAATGAGTCAGGTTTGACATTTCAAGTTGAAAAAGAGCACAGGATTTAGAACCAAGTTAAGAATATACTGGATGGGTGATTTTGGGAAGGACAAATTAGATTTGGAAATTGACATGCATTGCTAAAACTAGGAACAGCTTGCCTGAATTCAGAAAAATGACTAATACAGAAAAAAACTTAACGTATTTGGGAGGAAGGAATCAGTGTGGGGAATGTGTGCTAAACACTGTAAATATCCTGTACAGAAAACAAGGAAAGGGACAGATATTGGGTGGTTGGCAATAACCAACAAAACCACCATGAAAAACAATCAGCTAATGAGTTAATCAGGAACTGAGAGGTGAAACAAGACGAAATATTAATTTTAGATCTCACCTGTCCCAAACTCTGTTCCTGGCTGTCAAATGGGTTGTCACATCGCAGACAGGATACGATTGCCATGGAGATGGTTATGAGAACTTCTCCTGTAATTTAGATTTTGCTGGGTTAATATCTCTTTTCCATGTTTCCATAAAAAGAAAGTATTATCTAATTGCTAGTTATGAAGTATGTATTAATATTAAATATCTTTATGTAGGGTGATTTTTGCATTATTCCTGTTACACTTTATATTGTGAACCAAGACTAAGGGCCTTTGCTGTGGTTACAGAGGGAAGCTGTAGTAGAACAAGGACCTCATCACTGCTTGTCAGAGCCTAGGCCAGTGCTGTAGGGTGATCATTCTTGTCTTGCTCATTCTTTTAACAGTTATGTACATTGCATTTTTATCTAAGAACTGTGAAAATTACTTATAGATATGTTCTTTAGAATACTGGAAAGCCTACACTTTGTATTGTTAGTCTTCAGGTAAAAATTGTTCTTTTTCTTATACTTTACATGCTGTAATTGTATGTCAAAAGGTTTTCTCAGCCTTAGGGAAGGATGGTCTCTGTTTTTAACAGCTGTTAAAATACCTGTGAGCTAAGAATTTTAATATATATAATTCTTCAGGAAATCTGTAGAGTGATCTGTACAATAGCATGACCCTGTTAGACAGAATAAAGTGGAAGATACTTCTAATATCCTCACTTTTTTCATTGTAAGTTGTATTTCTATACATGAACTTGTATAGGTCTGTCCAAAAGTTTGTTGTCAGAACTTTCAGATTCTCCATTGCAATCCTTCACCGTCAGTTTTGGAATATTCCAAAAACTTTTTGCCCCAAGACTTAGCCAAGAGGTACATGAGTAATTCTCTTATATTAAAAGTCATTTGTTGACTGGTTGCAACTTGCATGTGCAGCGGAAGGGGTAATGGTGGTTCCTGCGCCAGAGGGAATACAGAAGTTGTTCCTTCCTGGAATATATCAGGCATGCAAATTATGGTGAAGGGCAAAAGGGAGATCACCCTCCCTTTCCTCTACCCTGTAGAGCTGATTATTGCTAGTGATGCCAGAGAGAAGGGAAAGGAATTGCACTCGGAAACAGAATCCCTCCTGGGACTTAGTGATATTGGAGAAGATTTTCCTTCCGTTTCTGAAACATCAATAGACTGATTATTGAGATGAGCAGCACTTGCACTGAAGGATGGAGGAAGGAGCTTTAGCTGAGCTGCCAGTACAGAAAAATACAGAACCTGTATTTATTGCCAAATTCCAGAGGATTCTGTCAAAGTAAAGCCACAGAAGCATAGAGATGAATGCCTGTTGTGCTCAATGACATATCCCACTCTGATTACTTCTGAGAGTAGAGCACTAGGCCTAGTAGAACAAAAGTTTTGTCTTTAGCTGAATTCTGTATCGTTCTGATCCTTGCACCTATGTACTCACTCTAAGAGTATTTTGTTCAGCTAAGAACTTGAACGGTGCTCTCTGCTGTTCTTGGAGCAGAAGGTTTTCTTCATCCAAGTCACCATCGAAGATGGAAAATGTAATAAGGAAAAATTGTTGCCAGCAGCAAGGACCTAGATGCAGCTGATGCAGACAGGTTGCTGGAACTGAGGATCTCCTTTCCTATAAGTGAATGAGCAGTTCTCCCATTTGCTAACCCCAGCTTCCCTACCAACCAAAAGGAAGAACCTCTATTCCTAGATCAGCAGATTCAGAGACTCTGCTCAGTGCTGGAGAGTTGAGCTTGCTGGCATGCTTTCTCGTGTTCTTGCAAAAGGTTGAGCACTGTATATCACAGATGCTTCCCTTGTGCCAGATTCTGCTTTTCCCTGGAGTTTGGAAATCTGCAATAATTTTACTGAAATTTATTGAGTTTGGCAAAAAAAAAAAAGACAGTTAAATGCAGAATCTGACTGTGTTCAGGTTGCCTAGTCTATGATGTTTCATCATTCCAGAGGAAAGAAGGGAGTTACTGTGACTCACAGTACAAACCCTAGTGTTTCAGTTCTCACCTTTATGAATCATATTAAAACTGGGGTTTTTTTTGGTTGGTTGTTTTTTTCATGAGAGCTGTAGGGGTCATCAGGCTGAATTCTCCTTATCATTGTCATAATTTTGATGATCTTGAATTCAAGGTTGAGTTACATTTCGTGTGGGTACCGATCATTTGTTAATTATAGATGAAGGAATTGTACTTCAGTATGCTGAAAATTTGCTTGTGTCAAAGTAGAGAGAGGATACTTGTTAGTTCAGGCGTTGAAATTTCTGTTTCATCTAAAAATTCTACTTCAGATTGGCTTCAGATCCTAGTGATGGATGATGACTGTTTCTGTGACAAAGTGAAATTTGCTTTTTACACACTTGCCACCACAGTTATTTTTGTTATTTATGCCACATTATTTATAAGAAGCACTTTCCTCCTCTGTGTGTCACAATTCTGGCCAAAGTCATCTGTGTAGATCTACAAATAACTAAGTAAGGTCATTGATTGCATTCTTCCTGTTGACAACAAACTGTGCTTATGAGCCATTGCCCATAGTTTCAGTTTGTTTTTTTTTCTAACCAGTGCTGTGTGGAAAACTGTTCAGACCTATTGTGATATATGAAAAGGTTTATAATTTCCTGTTGGGTCAAAGGTTTAGAAAAACCTAGGCAATGAATCAAATTTGATGGCATTAGTTCTTGTATTTGCGTAGTATGAAGACTTCAGTTTGCTGGTCTTCATTCCTGTTTATCAAAGTATGATGTACCTGTCACTAAGCTGTACTGCTTTTCATATAGAAGAGTGGAAGAGCCTTGCTTTTAAGTCCCACAGTGAATCAAAGTTGGAATACAGTGATCAGTGTTTGACCTGTCTGCTCTGCTCTTTTTGGTCATATCTATGCTACCTGCCGTAAAGCTTTAGTATCATAGGTTTAGATAGATACATGCTTAAGGCTTGGCTTTGGCTGTTAAGTCTCAATACTGTAATTGTAATGAGTAAATTAAAGGTCATGTTTTGCTGTACAGGTAAATACACATCTTAGAGGGGCTATTTACATTCAAAATCTGAATTTTTCTTATTTGTGATTTTTTTTTTTTTTTATTATTTTTTGCTAACTGTGATGTGAGTGATCTATGGAGATGAGAACTTTATTCATTTTGGTGTAATGAATGTGAAACAGACCACGCTTAATGTTAAATATCAGTGGTGACACTTTGCTCAAGCATGAGGGACCAAGCTAAAGCCAGACTTGATAAACTTAGCTGGCAAAATATGTATCAAACCCTGTTAAGTACCTTCTGGCAAACCAATCCTCTGATGTGAACAGGAGCTCTGTTGTGATCTTTTTTTTTTTTTAACCCCTTCCCCACCATGGTCCAAAATTTAGAGCTCAACTCTGTGAAGTGCTGTGTCAGTGAAAGCCATGTGGGAACTTAAATGTTCAGCATCTTCCAGGATTAGGCCTTTACTTTGGTCCACATCTTGTGCATTATGTGATCTGTTGTTCTTGAACTAATAGATTGTTTTCTCTTTCCCCTCATCCTGAAAACTAGGTTATGTTATGTCAATTCTGAGTCTTGGTTATAGAAGTTTATTCTCTTTTAATGCAAATAAACTAAAGCCAGCCGTAAGGCATATTTCCCTCATAACAAGATTATCTTACAGAATGTGGTTCACTTATGTTGTCTTTTGTGCTGATTTGGTCTTGTTTCCTTAAGATGAGATAGCCATCTCTGTAATATTAGTATATTTTACTTGCTGTAATCTGATGTACCATTTCTCTCCTCTTTCTTCTCCTTCCTTAAGATTATCGTTGGAGAAACTGCAGTGTTTTGTCTACAGTTAGCTACAAAGGATTTTGAAAACCAAGAAAAAACAATACTAACTGGAGACTGTTGTTATATAAATCCACTGGTGCGCAGGACCATCAGATTCCTTGGTATGAGCAAAGTTAATGCTTTCATTTTCTGAATGGTGAGAGTGATCAATTATGTCTTAATTTTGACCTGGGGAAAATATTCAGGTAACCATACAACATTTCATGTGTAGTCTTAACTTAGGTGCAGTGAGTTCTGTCCTTTGGGTAGCAAATGGAGCTTCTTGGAAGTTTGGATAAAAAAATAGTTACAGAAACAGCAGTAAAAATTGAAAAAAATGGGACCACAAAGGGGAAGAACCACCAGCAGGCTTGGAGTAGGGTGGAGAAAGGAGGTGTCCTTGTGCCATATCTATAGTTGTTAGTTTTCTTTTGGTTGCGTGCACACATAGCAGCCAGAGTTGGACATTGGGATATAAATGTGTGTTTGAAGCCAAGCCTGGTTTAGGTACTTTCTCAGCCTGGAGATTGTATTATAGTCTCTGGCAGAAACCTGTACAAAATCCATGCCCCACTGAAGTCAGCTGTAACTATAGTCCCCTATTGACTTTAGTAGATATGAGATGTCATCTCTTCTACTTAGTTCATTGTAAATGTGTTTGGAGGGAGAAGTACCACTGCTCAAAATGTCTATTGAACATTCCCAGATGTTGCTTTTTAATACGTGCAGGGGTGCCATAGCAGGGCTCAGTTCTCTTGTTTGCTTCTCACTCATGGCTGTATCCAAGAGTAACAGCTGGAGGAACAAGGCGTTGGGGCACTTAATCCTCCTGCGTGCCCCAGTCACAGGGGGAGGGAGGGGATGTGCAGCTGTGTCTGTATTTGCAGTGTTTGTGTAAGAGCCCTGCCTTCGCAGATTGCGATTGCTCACTATCACACTGGAGTGCTAAAAGTCATTAAGAATGAGACAGTCTTGCATAGGTCCAGAGGAGGTGGGGAGTGATGATGAGGAACTCCTCCTGCTCCAGTCGCTCTGTGTGTGATCAGTGCCCGCATTTCCTGTTTCCTTCCCGCTTGGTGGGCCCTCCTTGCTCACAGAAGCAAAAAAAAATTGAGAGGGAAGGAATGAACAGTGACCTCTGCACTTTTCTCCCAGATGAGGCATCACTACCCGTTACGCTCACACAAAGCCATGTGACCACCTATTTTGGGGCAGTGCACACCCTCAGGGCTTGCTGAAAGGGCCCTTCTGTGCAGTGGCTCCGCTAGGCACAATCCGTTGCTCACCAGTGTCTAGTGGCTCAGGGTGAATTAATGTTAGTGTGACATTGCAAACCAACCAGGATCCCAGAAATCATTCTCAATCCTCTAGCTTTGCCGGGGAAAAAAACCTCACCTTTAGAAATGCACATGTTTCTGTGGGATCATGTCTGCTGTGGTGTACATCCATTCAAGTCCTCATGGTACCCCATGAAGTTGGGAACTGCCAGAACTCACACTATATTCACAGTGAATTGAAGTATGGGAAAGGTAAGGTGATTTGCCTGTGGAAACACAGGAGAAAATCTGTAACTCACGTGGAATTTGGACATGCACCTGCTGGCTTTCCCTCCCAGTTGGGGTGCTGTGTTTGCATTTCCTTCCAGAGCTCATTTTCTGCTTCCAAAAGGATAGAAAGAGACCTCAGAATAGCAGAAATCTGTTTTATTTTAAGTAATCAGATACATGCATTTCCATTCTAATGAATGAACACACGTGCTTAATGCATTGCTGATATGTCTAATAAAAAAACCCAACTCTTTAGCATAAGTAGCTCCTCAAATATATAGATCTCTAGCTCAGTGTGTTGATATTGTGATTAACATGCCATGCATAGAGATGTACCCAGTAGCAGGCAGGTGAAGTCAACTCATGCATGGCAGTATTGAATTATTCAGTACTTCAACTTCTTTACAGCTGCAAGGGAAAAGAAAACATTTGTCCAGTATATGTTACGACTTTTCAAGTTAATTCTCCATCAGGGCCTGACTTCCTTGTTTCTCAAGCGGGTTTATAGGGTGAATAATTTGCCTCTGTCACATCTGTTTAGTGAACTTGGGCAAAAGTTAGCTACCAATATAGCTAGCTAGCCCTAACAGTGGAGATTCATGGCTAGGGGGCCTAGGAAAGTGGGCTGCTTGCACAAGAGATGGACGTGCTCCTCTGAAGGGTGGAGAGAGATCAGGTGTGCGGGTACATTGCAGTGTTCCTGCTGTGGTTGTGTAGGAAAGTACCATCTCCAACCTGAGCCGGGATCTTTAGGGTACAGTACATGTGAGTTTTACATGTTCTTAAATGGAAGGAGCTGGTGTATTACTATGATAAATACTATAATATGTTGCCCAGGAGTGAAATTGTCAGGAAATTTAACTCTTTGTTTCCCTCTTCAGGAATTTACGCATTTGGACTGTTTGCTACGGACATCTTTGTAAATGCTGGACAAGTAGTAACAGGGAACCTTGCACCACATTTTCTTGCACTTTGTAAACCCAACTATACAGCACTTGGATGTAAACAGTATACACAATTCATCAGTAGCGTACATGCCTGTACTGGAAATCCCGACCTTATCATGAAAGCCAGAAAGACATTCCCATCCAAAGAAGCAGCGCTAAGCGTATATGCAGCTATGTATCTGGCTGTAAGTATATTGTACTATTTAATGTTACTATATTTTTGAGAGCAAATGGCTCATATTGTGAGGGGAGGAGGGAGGAATGGGGAGAACATAAGACAACTATTGGCTGACTTTTATACATGTAAACCTTTCTATGACTTACCGTGAGACTTTTGAGAATTTGATTCATTGGACTTCATTCTGACAATTACAGATTTTGTGGTTCTCTGAGCCTTGAAAGGTAAGGCAATGCTGAGAGAGGGCAAGCTGTCCAAAGAGGGTTATAGATTTAGAATAACCAGGTTCTTAGTTTACTTTTTTCCCATTTCCAGAGAATGTGGGAGGAGGCTTTGTTGGGTGGTAAAGAGTAAGTGCAGGGATTGCCTGTGACTGGTAGTGGTTCCTTTCCATGTTTTAACCCAGTAGAGATTAATAGAATTGCACACGGCCGTATTCTTTGGTGGGGTGAAGCAGAAGAGTGGGCATATGTAAGTGTCTGATTTATGCAGGCTTCCCAAGATGTGTGCATGTCTTCAGGTACCAGAATTGATATTTATAGGTACCACAGTGCTTGCGCAAAGTCAGTTTGAATCTTATTCTGCAAGGAAGTGGGCTACAAGACAACTCAGCCCTTCTTCCCTCTCTCCTCTCTGATACAGGGAGTGATGAGCAGGGCTGGGATAAAAACTGGTGTTTACTGCCTGGTATCAGAGCTGTTTTAGAGGCTACTGAGAAGTGTGGGGAGGCAGGTGAGAGGCAGAGTGACTAGCGAATCTCACTCAAGTAGCTCTGTGCAGTATGCCCTGGCTTAGTTTGGAGTGCATGTTGTTCCAGTCTTAAGCAGAAACACATCTTGTTCTTAGTAAAGTTGTCCCCAGCACATGCTTATGGGAGTCTTTTACCTGACCTGCACTGGTGATCACAGTCCTTTGTAGCCCAGTGAATCAGCCCAGGGCTGCCCTCATGGTGTCAGTGGGAAACTGGGCAAGCATGTGTGTACTTCTGTGGTCATTGCAGGAGTCATCCCTTGAATTGCCTCAGTATTGGAACAGTGGCCTGCCTCTCTGTGTGTGCATATATACGCATCTATACATGCATGTGTGAGTGCATATTGCTTTTGAGCACATATTTAATGAGCTGACTTTTAATTCCTGATTGATCTGGAAACTGATACTTGCCAACATGGCAAAGATCCCAACCCCATCTACAGACGGTGTGCCAGCTCCATGCTTCTGAATATGGTTTTAGAACCAGTTGGTTAAAGTCTGCAGCACTGACAGTAACATTTACCGAAAGTTCCTTGTGAGCAATGTCTGTTTGAGACGTGGATCATCAGTTAGTACAAGCAAGTGCTATCTGCAAATAGGAGATGAGCAATAAAATTCTATTCTAACTTGAGACAAGTGTAAGATTCTTAATAGTATTGTATTTATTTGGGGAGATATCTAAGGCTTTGCTTCACTGAAACATACCTCTAAATTTGGTGCAAGCTATTTTAGAAAATATTCAGCATTCTTCATTTTAATTGCTCCTATTTTTCTCATCCGTCTGTAAAGTTGGATTTCCACTGTTACCATGAGTCACAGTAACTAAAGGAAACCAACTGTTCAGCTACTGCAAAGCAGGAAGGAAAATAGTATTAATACATATTTTTAAAAAGTAGACATTACTTAAGGTCTAATACCTAGTATCAGTGCCTTTTGACATGAGCCAGAGTACTTTATGCAAACAGTATGTTGTCTGTGGTCAATATACAGTTAGCAACATCAAAAATTAAAACTGCTGTGATTTATTTCATGACTTTATAATCTTTCAGTAACTGCAGAAATGAATATATCCTGTGTCATTGCGGTATTGCTGCATGATGCATGACACTCATCATTTAACTAAAGCACTAGAAACTGCGCTCAGGATTTCTGAGTTCTTGCAGGCTGCCTAGTAAAGTGAATTTGTATGATGTGTCAGCTGAGTTGTAGCCTGCAAATTTAGGTCCTTGATGCAATATTGCCAGTCTTTTTTTTTTTTTTTTTTCTTTTTTTAAAAAATTGTTCTACATGGTTGCAACTAAAAATACCGTTTATTACACACCAGGGAAAGAAATGCAATGTTCCAATATCTGGGGTCATGTCCTTACACTGTCATGATGTCTAGCAGGATAGTTGGCCCTGAATAACAACTTTCTCATCACTATTCACTGGAGGAGTTGTTTTAAATAGTAGCCTAGTCTTTGTATGAGCTGTGGTACAACAGTTAGTGACAACATGAACATAAAGACTTCCATATATTACTCAGCTAGCATTTCATGAGCATATAATCTCAGATACAAAATATACTTTCATTTTAGTTAACAGAAATATTTGGGAGAGAGGGAGGGATTGTTACAGGATCCTCCCTGGGCATTTCAGCCAGCTGTGCAGAAAATGAAACCGGCTTAAAGATACAAACAGTCAACAAGCTTATCCAGAGTCCATGTTCTCTGAGGGTGTAAAGTAAACAGTGTCAGACTTGTGTGATTTCACTGATCAACCCATTTAAAAACAAAGCCCATGCTTTATCTAATAATTCCCCAATCTCATTCCATTCAAGTGCAGCCATGTCCTTATGACCTAGCGTCTATGCATATTGTCTTGTTAACAATAGCTTCTTTTTTCATCCAAGTTCTTGAGTCTTCCTTTTTTCCCCCTCCTCTCTTTTGAGAGTAGGTGGCTGCTATGGTAACTCTGAATTCCCCTCCTGCTGA
>NW_009608332.1:26076-56321 GCF_000690535.1 Cariama cristata
GCTTTTTCAAACAATTGTATTGCTAATATTTAGACCTCTCTGTAATGTTTGCCTCCATTACTTTCTCTCAGTACCTATCAAGCAAGACTTAGCAGTGGAAATGTTGAACGGCGGCAGTATGATTAGGCATTTTCTCTACCCTGCTCCAAACACAGGCACTTTCAAGGATGCATTACCTGTCATCTTCAGACTTTTAGGTTTATTTTTCCCAGTGAACCAGAGTCTTCAAAATGAACTACTCTAAATCCTTTCCAGAATCTCTAACCAAGATGGCTGCTACCTGGATTTCTCCTTAGGTGTCTGCTCAACTGTTGTAGGTGTTTTGTTTGCTTGTTTTTTCTTGAGTGGGGTTAAGTTGACTGCATCTGCCTTCATTTCTTATCAGCATTTCAATTCACCCTTTCTCAGCTGGAACAACATCTGCTAATGTAGATATTAAGGCAAATGTTGCAAGTTTATTATATAGCGTATAATTGTATAAGCCACGTTTTGATAAGCGTAAGCTGACACAGCCTGGACAATTAGAGGTATATTTTGAAGGAGCCAAGTATGCACGTACATCCTTTTTTTCCTACAGCTGAGACATAGAAATGAGAAATCATGAGTCTTTTTTTGGTAGGATGTCAAAGTGATACATGAAGATTTAGTCAGTCTATACCAACGGATTTAAATATGAGACTTGTGACTAACAGTTGTCCTTTGGTGCTGCAGATCCAGGAGACTGGTCACTGCTAGTTGCAGTTTAAGACAAATTTTAATACATTCTGTAAAATTTTGCTTTTTTGTTGTTTTATTCATATTGTGTTGGACAAGAGCAGCTGACAGCCAACCTGTCTGTAGGGTTGTGTTTGAACTGTGCATACATTTCAGAGTTGCTTTAGATTTGTGGTGACAGAGGAGCAGATTTAACGTCTTGATAATTGACATAGCCCTTAGGTCTGTAGGCTGCTTTTGTTGCTTTGTACTGTGAACCCTTGACTTCAACTATGGCCTCAGGCAGGGCTAGCAGGTAAAGCTGACAATTAGTTTTTTCCTCTCTGCAGTGCTTTTGTTGGGCCTGTGATCATCTTTTGTGCAAGGTTCTTGTTCCTGGCATTCTGCTGTATCATCTTTGCTGTTTGCTGTATTTATAAGTCACTGGGAAAAGACAGCAAGGCAGTCTGGGTCACAGTGCTGGCAACATGGTGACATGCTGCTCAGTGTCACTCCTCGATCGAGTCTTTAGGTGTAGGCCTTGTCTCACCTCTCCTTCCTCTTGAAGTACCTGTTTGGCTCCTGCTCAATGGGCAGCTGGCAGAGGCATGATGGACCTCTCTTTGATAGGCTTTAGGGAGTGTTCTGGAAGAAAAGGAGTAGCAGAGCCCCTTACTGAGTCGGCTTTGTCCATTTTTTGTTGGGAAAGTCAAGAATTAAGGGATTCTTTTGGCTACTTTTCAGGGGCAGTGTTAGGAAAGTGGAATTTCTTTTCAGTATCTGGTGCAGCAAGTGAAAGTATTGCTCGATACTGGTTGTACAGCATATATCATAGGCTTCATATATTGGGAGTATTAATTACTTTCAGGCTGGATAGTAAAATAACATTACAATTTGATCTAGGGATTTATCTAAAGACCTCTAGGTATTTCTTGTCAATCAATTCTTCATTACAATTCAGTTGCTCAAGATAACAGCCTCTGCAGACTGAATCAGCTTTAATTAATATTTGAGTATATCTTACGGTCCTAGTATGTTGAAGGATACCTCTTTCCTTCTCGAGTTGTTTAGAGTTAGAACTGTGGGTAGCTCCTAGTGGGAAACTTAATAGTAAGGTCCAGCATTTCTAGAGCTTTCTCTTCCTTTTGCCAACCAGATCCCTGACTTGGAAAGCCAGTTTTTGTGTAGGGTCATCAATAATTACGGCAAAACTTATGGAGAAAACTGGAGGAGGCTTCAAAAGCACTAAAAGATCTTCAGTGGGCAGTTGCAGAAAGGCCCAGATGGTTTGACAGTATGACTGTGGTTTGCTCTAGAAATAATTTGATCCAATAAGTATTAATCAAGGAAGCTGAAGAGCTTTTAGATTGTCAAACAGGATCCTAACTAAACATTGAGCCTGGTTATAGACTACTGTCCACTATAGCCCACCACTTTTTCAGCTTTTTGATCTTCAAGTGTCTCTTTTCATGTAGGCATGATGAATATTGAAAGTTGTACATTCCTCAGGTGAAACATATATAACATTACTTATATTACTTGAATAGTTCAAGATTCTTTCTTTAATGATAGCACATTATAAAATCAAAACAAAGCATGAGATAATTTATATTTGGAGTGCTGCCTGGGATAGGTGCCTGTAGCGTGATTCCTTCCTCTTTCTGCTTGTCGCTTCATGAGTCATTATTCTCTGCCCACTAATGGACCGGTCTGTCTCTTTGTCAGTCCCCCAGACCATCTGCTTTAGGGAGGACTGAAACAGCAAGCACAGAGGGGATCTTCCTACCCACATCCCTGGGCCCTAGGTTGATGAAATCAGCTAGGAGACTTAACCTCCCTCCTGACTGGTGCACCCAGCCTGACGGCTAGCTCTGCTCTGAGTAAAATGGGACTCTGGGACCTTTTACATGTGTGCTTGTGTGCATAGACATTTGTATGGGTGAGCCTAAAAATAGCTGAAAGAAGACAACTAGGAAGAGCTTGCAGCATAGCCCAGGAGGCCACTTTGTCCTGCACTTGACATACAATTCCTGTTCTCCTCTTATGTGTTCTGGAATGATTTTGTTTGCAGTAGATTTAGGACGTATTTCAAATGAGTCAGACTTGAGACATGACAGTCTTTCCCAGTACAAGCTGAGTGCCAACGCTATGATTATTCTTTATATTATGACCTGAGACAGTCATATCAGAAACCTCACAGGTAGTTTGTCTTTGGTGATGATGGTGATGATTCTGACTCTTTCAAATACATATTTTCAAAATCACTTCAATTAAAGTTTTTCTTTCAATTTATGAGGTTCTCTGAAGACTTCACTTCCAGCATCTTGAAGACTGAAGGTCAAATGTTTGTGTTTTCCTGAAAATCTAGTAAATATCAGTAGATAGAATGATCGGCTAACATCTACCTCCTTATATGACTCTCTGCCAGTGTGTCTGCTTGCTTGTATCACCTTTATATCTTTTCATACTAAAATCTTATTTCAGGAAAAAGGAAAAGCAATAGCAGAAGTTCTTCAAGAGGAGGTTCACTGCTGATCTGATGTTGCAGGAGAATGTGCAGCCTGCAAAATTAATTCTGACTACTTTGTCAGTCCTTGACCTTACATACAAAATCTCTGCTGTAGGTCTTGCTGTTGACTCATTTAAAAGATGTCTTTAATTAGATTCCTCCTCTCCCAGTTTCTGTGCTTAAAAAGAACTGAGATGGACTTTTCAGTAAACAACTTTAGCCGTGTAAAAATTTATATTGTCATTCATTCTCACTAATGTTTTAAATCACTGAGCTATTTTTCTTTGTTGATACTGCATTTAATATTTACAAAAAGTAAGAGAAGAAAAATCATGTCTTCTTTTCAAGATGTTTATTCTGTGTCAATTACTGATTCTGCTGATTTATAACTTTCCTTCCAGAATCAAGAAGAAAACAATTGCTTAACGATATTTTATTTGTAGTGCAAATCAGATCTTTGACTGAGTTGACTGTGTTAATATATTGTACTAGAGCTGCAAGAAGTCAGATTTAAAAATGGACATCTGTGAGCCCTGGCTTGAAAGAGTCTATGTTTGCTATGTAGAGTTTTGCAAATACACAGACATTGTGCTACACTGTTTCAGGAGAAGTGAACCCTGTTTCTATTGGTTCTTTAATAATATTTTAATGTATTACTATTCTTAACATCAGTGATGTCTTTTCTTTAAAGAAAAGATAGAAATGGTACCTATTCTGGAAGAGGTTATTGTTATTATTCATTATTCAGGTTACTTTGCATAATGAATTGGGCATGACAATCCTGACTGGACATATAGGAAGGGACTTGCAGATGGATGTCTTTATTACTCATGTGAGGCATAGCGTGAGTCTCCCGTTGTTTCTGCTCACTCAGTACTTTGTCTGAGTAGGGATTTGAAGGACATGCTTGATTGTAAAAAGAACCTGAGAATTTTCTGCAGACCACTTTCCAGTTTAGCTTTGAATTAAAAATGTAGAAGTTTGACTGAAATACTGCAGAATCAAGTGTTTGTATTATAATGTGTTTTACTTCATAAAACTTGAGATCATCTTCTTGGGCGATGACCAGCTGTTACAGATAACTGAAATATATCACCGAGACCTACCTTAAACAAGCTATGCTCTTTTTTGAGTTGATTTTTCCTTCTCAATAGTTGTTTTGATTTAATGTGCCACAATACAGAATTAAATGCAGTATAGCTTCCTGTCAACTTCACCTAAGCTGTGTCTGAAATTTGGTGATATTACTGCATATTCAAAATATTAGAATATTTTCCCTAGCACCAGATGTTCTAACATGTAGTGTGAATTTGGATAATGGTGGTAGTATCCAAGAGTACAAGGAGACTCACTGAAATAGAGGGCTGCTGAGTAGCTCAGTGTGCATTGCTCTGTCTGTAGCTTGAAGAAAACCAGTGGGGCTAAAAAGCTGGAAATTAAAGTTCCAGTTGTCTTGTCAGCATTCCACATGGTAAGAGTAACTCACTGAAGAGAGCCTGCAGAAATATAAGGAGCTAAGATAAAAGGATAGTCAGCAAAAGGAGAAATGCTATTTCTGAAATAGTCTAGGAAGAAGAGGGGAGAAATGTGGTTTGAAGATACACCCTGAAACTTTTTTTCCCCAAACCTTTGCTCTGTCTGCATTAGTTGAAAGCTTGCTACTAGTTTGCTGTTCATCACGTAAGGTACACTGAAGATGTATGTGTTGTAGTACTCTGCTGTGATTTTAAGCTTAAGCTTTGATTCGTCCTCTAAGCCATGGATCTTTCTCTAGTGTTTTGAACGAAATTACTGCCAGATGTTTCTCTTTTCAAACAAGCTCTGACCACTGTTTCCTTCACTTAAATTATCGTAACTGTAACCACACTTCTGAAACTTCTTCTTGACTGGATTATTGCAGTGCTTCATAACTGATTACCCAGCAAATTCAGCCGAAGTTTCAAACAGTACAAAAAACCCAAAGGACTGCTCGTTTGTTGGCCAAAAAGGTACTGGTTCTTCAATGCAGATTCATCTGTTTCCCTTTGCCGTTCAAAGTTACGACATTGCGCACTTGGAGTCTGTAGTGAAACTCCACAGAAAATATTTGCATTCTTCAATTAAAAAAATTCAACTCTGTCTAAATATAAAGGTTTCAGGGATTTCAATGGTTTAATTGCAGAAACATCATCTGCAGAAAGTAAATACTTTTGTCTCCAAAAATCTTCTTAGTTGAAGTATAATTTTTCAAGGGAGGGAACTTTCAAGCAACCTTAATGCCAAGATTGAAGAGAATGGAAGTTCAAAGATTTGGTATTCATTTCTTCCACTGGCCTGTCAGAGTTTGGAAAGTACTGGCTTAAACTTAGTAGTCACTAATGCACCCTTAGGGCAGAAGAGCTGCTCTGTCATCAGACGATGCTTTTAATTCAGTAGTATTGCACAAGGAGAGTTAGAACGCAAGCAGGGCAGATTGATTTCTTGGCGTTTGATGCATAAAAGTTTCTGCATTTAGATTGGTTTGTGTGCTGGGGGCGATTGGTAATCAACATCCTCAGTCACCATCTGTGAAGTACAGAGGTGTATTGGTTCAGCACTGGTTGAAACTATTGCACGTTATTTATAAAAGTAGATACTGGCATTTAGTTCAATTTTCACTGCTTTTTGCTAAATCTCTAGTTAATCACATGGAGAAGCTGTGTATGAGGAAGACAGATGCTTGCTAATGAAAACAAGGCCTTGATGTAGCCCCTTTCAGGGTAAAGATCTTTTTCCATTGTTGTCAACACTGTATAGTGAAACATCAGTCTCTTTACCTCTCTGCATAAATAAATACATAGATTGGGAATAATAGGATAGGATTGTCTAATTTGCCTGATCTTTTGGAGGCTTTTCAGGTTCACATAAAATGTAATTTTGCTGTATGGTTGAATTTTTGGTTTTGAATATTCCTAGGAAAAGGGTATGATGACTTTATCTAGTGCTCTACTTTCTTATTTCTTTACTCCCTCCCCTAAAAAAAAAAAACAAACCAAATACACATAGTCTATTCAGACAAAATGTAGAGATTTTTTTCATCGATTAGTGGGAGATATCCATCAGTCTTACACTTTCTTCGTTTCTAATTTTCAGATGTATATCACCAACACAGTAAAAGCCAGAGGAACAAGGCTTGCAAAACCTGTTCTGTGTTTGGGTTTAATGTGCTTGGCTTTCCTTACTGGAATCAACAGAGTAGCAGAGTATCGAAATCACTGGTCAGATGTAATAGCAGGATTTATAATCGGAATATCTATAGCAGTATTTTTGGTAAGTCTGTTTCAAACTTCTGTTTGAAAAAATCAGTGTATATCTTTGTATCTTTTAAAAAAAAAATTGGTAGCCTTGAATTTTCAGAAAATTAAATGAAAAAAGAGGTGTTTCTAATTTTTTTTAATTAATTATCAGTTTCCTTAGTTATATTTACATACACTCAGAAATGTGAAGTCAAGAAAGGACTGATCAAATAATTTCTTTTGACTTCCTCATAAACCAGATTATAGAATTTCAACCGATAACTTTTGTATCAAGCCCCACTTTAAGCGAGTGTATATCCTTCAGAATAACATCTAGTTATGACTTCATGGTTAAAGTATTACATTCAGCATAGTGATACCTACACAGTCAGAGAATAAATAGCATTTCTTTTCTGGCTTTAAAGTAACCCTTTTGAATTTCTTTCGTGCTAATTCAGGTTGACACTGAAATTTTATGTTATTCTGTATAAAAATAATCTTTGGTTAGCCTTTTCCTTCTCTGAACTGTGTTCCAAAACCAGATCATTAAGTCATAGTTCACAATGACTAGTGTCTATGTCAGAAAGTTGCCGCTAATCTATTAACCACCTTCACTGATAACTTCAGTGCAGGACTATGGCATAGAATAGTCACTGCTGTCTACTGCCTGCAAGTTTGTCTGCTTGGCAGCTTGTACTAAATATGCCCTTGAAATTTTACCCATGAAAACACTTTTGAGCTTGACTCTTGGATCTCAAGGTCTTGATCTCAAGATCTTGGATCTGAAGACTTGACTTGGCATAGAACTCTCACAGGGATGGCTGAGGTGGGTGTTTTCACTTCTCTCAGAAGTGTGAGGGCAGCTTTAGGACTCCTTTAAAATATACCTGCTTGCACTTCCAAATGTTCCTTTCCACACAAAGTGTCCAGCAGTTATATTTGGTTGTTGATTTTTTTTTTTAAGATGTTTTTCCATTCTGTTTGTTCCCCTAAAGTTGTAAAAGGAACAGAATAGAAAAGAAATCTGTCTCAGCATTTTTTCTTATAATTTGTGATGTATATTGCATAAACTCCTTTGAGTAGCATGACATCAAATTTAGTTGTGTTTTGAAGAAAATACGATGGGCAAACATTGCTGCTTGGCTGAGTGTCTGAATTGGTAGAAACACTAACAAACTGGTATATATCATGTTCCTAAATCCGTGTGTGAGAGTCACTGCTGCCCTGAGCAGGTTTAGAGTTCAGTTCAAACTTGGGGATGGTCCTTGCCTTCTTATTCTCCCTTTCTCACTCTCCATTTGAGAATGTCTTTGCTGGTCAAAACTTAGGTGATACTGGCCCTTCATAGGAATTTAAGGTTATTGCCGTATTCTGCTGCATGTGCTCTGGAGATCTGTTCATGACGCTGCTAATAATTGGTATTCTATTATTCAGCTTCAGTAATGTACTTGCTTTTAGATAAGAGGGGGTTTTGGTTCTCAGATGATGCATGTAGCAGTAAATTGATTGAAAATCTTTTGTCTTGAAATATTAATTAAGGGTGTTCTGTAAAACATGAACTTCATATTTCTGTGTTTCTGCTGTAAGCTGTGACTAAAGCTGGTGTCGGTTCTGCCTAATTATGGATGTCAGGATCAAAGCTCAAAAAAATGAGTTGTTCCTTGGCTATTCAGTTTATCTTCTAATCCCTTCTAGGTTGTTTGTGTGGTAAATAACTTCAGAGGACGTCAGCCAGAACATGAACATTCTCATATGGATAATATGGCCCAGATGCCCATCATCAGCATACCCCGAGTAGAAAGCCCTTTAGAAAAGGTAATGTCTCACTTTTTTTACACAGTTATATAAAGTGTAGCTTTCCTGGAAGGATGATCCCAAACTAGCTTGACAAGAGTGCCAAGGTAATCAGATTTAAAGTAAGGAGACATGGCAGCGAAGGAGAAAAGGGAAGAATTAATTCAAAGACAGTCCTTGGGAGACTCTTCATGTCACCTCTAAGAACAATTGCTACATATCAGTCCAGTTTACTGTTGTAGCCACTGATGAGTCCATGGAGTTAGGCTGAGTAGATCCAAGACCCTCTTTCCTTGTGTTCCTTGAGTAAGTTGATTAACGCTTTGGCGGAGAGTCCATGGAGCTTGAAGTGCTTAGAAAGAAGATCTAACCCTGGAGCCCAAGGGGTTATGCAATTTAGGTACAAGTGGCGTTTGTACTATTTCTTCAGGGTATGTTCTCAGGCTAGTATAAAGCATGGGATGCAGTCCCTTCTGGATCAGCTGTGGGGCTTTTGTCATCAGGCACATGCTAGCTCCAGGACAGAACACCCACTTGGGAACACTGGGGATGTGACAGCTGTGCTAGCATGGCAAACGACTTAACATGGTAATAATGGAGAGTAACGTGGGTCATACAGTAACATACATAATACAAAAGCCATGAGCTCTTGCCAAAGAAAATGGGATTTTGGACTGCTGCATGCTAGTGGTAGTCTCCTGGGTATGCCAAGACTTTTTGCATAAGTGTCGCGATGTGTTTAAGATTTATTTTAGTTTCCTGTAATAAAAATTTATGTTTTTTGAACATGATATTGTACTGTGTAAGTGTTAGGTAAGATTATGTCTGAACAATTTTATGAGCAAACAAGCATTGAAAATAGGTAGTGTAACCAAATAAAGAGAACATTTTAGGCATTTTTACCAAGGGGAAAGGTTGAACTACTAATGCGAAGTTTGAAAGCAATTCTACTTTTTCTAATACCTTCATCTGTCATTATTTAAAATCTCTTGTGTTATACCCATGTTTGAAGATAGTAAACAGGTCTACACTGGATATGGCACCAAAAGTATGTTTCTATGGCGTTCTTTTAAATCCAAATTACTCCTAATATTTTTTCGTATTAAACATAAGAAGAAATGTTTTTAACCACTTCCCAGTCTCTTAGTCACTTGGAAGTGGTGGAAGTTGTCTTTAGTAAGAATTGCTGCTAGCCCTGGGTTAGTTATGCCTTTCCTTGAAGGGAAAGAAGATTTATTTTCAGAATGATCTAACAGGCCTTTTTGAACCAAATGTGTCTAAGCTACTTCTGCTGATACCTTGTCATAAGGAGGTCAGAGTCTCATTTGCTTGAACAAGCGTTTAGATGATGAATGTGTATCTTCAAAATAATCCATTCAGTAAACTTTCTGTAAAATGTCAAAACAAAGGATGTCAGTTGGCCTAGGACATACCACGTTAATAAGAACATGTCTTATTTATGTGCTAGGCTCTCCTGCAAGACAAGCCATTTCTGTGGCTCAGAAGACATCATAGGGAATAAATGTACATTCTCTGGCTGTTGAAATTTTTTTTTTTTTTTTTCCCCCTCCTGGGGGTAAAGACCTCGTGTCTTTTTGGCTTAGTGTTTCTACCTGATTTGATACCCTCTTGCTAATGATAAAAACAATGTTCTTTTCCTGACACTTGGCCTAGGCAAGATTGAGATGTTGTGGGAAAAGCTATGGGAGAGTGTAGAGGGAGGTGGCCAGGAGTAATGTATGCTCTACTTGAAGTTGACCTCTACCATTTGTGAACTTCCCAGGACTCTCTGAACAAGCTTCTTTCCTTCTGAACTCATGTTCCTATGGCAGTAGAAGGTAGCTGTTTGCTGTCATGGAACTTCTCGCTAGATAATTAAATTGAGGACTGTCCGCAGGATGCTGTCACACTTGGTGAGGTCTCAGTGTATGGGTTCATCTTTGCCTATGTTTCAAAGCCTTTCTCCTTTCTAGACAGACAGGGTGAGATGGGAGGGTGATAACATGGGGACTTTGCTATTTGTTGGGAAATGCTTTCTTCTGTTTCCACTCTCAGAAAGTTTAAATTTGAATTAGCAAATAATTGATCAAAAAGTTACTTACACGTAAGTGCTTTAGGTGTTGAGTTTTTGTGGATTTTTTTTCTTTTTTTAATGTTCAATGTGAAGTTTAGATAGAAGCCAGACCCTGTTAAATAAAAGGCACTAAGAATAGTACTTATGTCAAACTAAGGTCTAAATTGAACCATCTCAATTAAGTACCATCACTACAAGAATTATTAACTTAGTCTTTGCTTTTTAACTCTGTTCTTATTTTACATCCTTTGTTCTTCTCTGGAGAGAGAGAGTGGTGCTAAATAATTTGTGTGCTACTTGCCTTTGCCTGCTTTAGCCGTGTGCAAGTTACTTTTCACTACATTTCAGTTAGGGCTGTTCCAGTTCCGTATTCTGAATGCACATACATTTACATTTGGCTTATTTTAAATCTGTTTTTCCTTATTCTCAATCTGCAAGCTTCTGTGCCAGTATTAAAGACAGTTTACTGTCAGAAATTAGCTACTAAGTGTAGCACGAATCCTGACTGACTGAAGTTATCATGGGCTAAGGCAGTGCTAGCACGAAGCATTATGGGTATCTGGGAGAGAGCAATTCAAAGGTGCTGTCTTAAAGAATGACTTCATTAGAAATGCCTACCAGATTGGACCTCACTCATTGCAATTTTGTTATAAATTCACCCAAAAATGAATAAGCACATGGAGCATCACACAGACCTGGAAGCACCTTATTTTTATGTTTCCAGATCTGCTACTTGCTATTCCAGTGTTTTTTTCCTGCTGGAGAATGAATGCTCTTGGCATACCTGGCATGCTCTCCGTGCTGTCACTGCCTGAGTTCTGGTGGAGGTCAAGAGCTACATTGGAAGTGCACTTCAATAGGAGTAAGTGTACTTGTAATATTCTGAATTGAGCTGCTGCTGCTGCTAATGACAAGGGTAGATCACTGTTTGCATGACACTTTTGTTTAATTGTGGTGCATGCAGATGATTAAGCTGTTCTGCATGGGTATGCACTTCTCATGCACTCAAATAAGCCGTAGTTCCAGAGTGTCTCCTTGAAGAATGCTTGCCAGAGCTGGCTCAGCAATGCAGACTTACTGCTTTCACCTTAACTACACTCATCCTCAGAATTAATGAAAAGGATGAGAGCCAAGAAACCTCATCACTCACCCATCTGCTTCTTTTTCTCTCCTGTCTCTGACCTTCTTCATCTCTTACAAGACAATTTGTATCTTGATTAGCTGGCACTCCCCTACAGAGAGGAGGATCTCTTCCTCCCACAGTCAAGGTTAGAGACTCCTGTTCTTTTGTAAGACTTACTGGGAAATAGGGATATTCTGGGTGGTACCTGGAAGAGTTTAAAGTTCAGCTGCACCCAGTGCAGTCACAGACTATTTTTTTGTTTTTCTATTTTGGGGGAGACTGACACTATTTCATGCTAAAGTCACCTGAAATTGGCCAGGGCTTACAGAGGGCTCATACACGTCTTGTAGTAGCTGCTGAGTCTACTAGCCTTTTTTTTTTTTTTTCCCCCCCCCCCCCCCCAAAGTATTCTGGCTTTGAAAAAAATCCAATACAAACGTACAAAGGGAACATGGAGCATTTTAGAACTACTTGGGGCTGTAGATGCAATGCTGAGGTAAGAAATTTTAGAAGAAAGTGTTAGGTTAGAAGAGGCACTATGGTTGATCTCCTGTGGGATGAGATGATTACTATGTCTGATCATCAGTGCTTTCTGTAGCTGTTCAGTATTACTTATTTGCATAGTGAGTTCCTTACAGTGCTCTGTTTGACAGCTAAGCTGCATTTATCCCCCAAAGTCTCTGCTTGGCCTTCCTTCACAGTGCTGTTTCTGTCAGCAATGCCCAAACCATGTTCCCAAACACAGTCACTGTTCCTTGTTACAATGAGGTTTTTCGTACTCCACCCGTAGGACTGAATCTCCAGGATGACTGTGAACTAGAAACGGATAGTTTAGGGTCTCTCCACCTGCACTGCCCCCCGCCAAGTTTAATGGTGATAAATATTTTGAATTCCTCTCACAATATGTGACTTTCTTGTTGCCTATCATACCAATTGCTAGTGACTATCAGGGTTAATTGTCTCAAAAATCTTGTTGAGTTTGACGCTATGATTCTTGTTCTGTTGTGTGTGCGCCAAAGATAATGGTGGTGATAAAACGTTTTAACGATAGTAAGTATAGTAAGATTCTGATAGTATTTTAAGGCTAGGGAAGCCTTCACTTTCTGTTTTTAAGGTATAATGTTTTTTCTATTTACTTCATCTTGATTATTCACGAGACATAAGCCAGCTTTTTCACAGTGTCAGAAAAGGGTATTTTTAATTTTAATTCTTGGTGTTACTGCTTTTTCCTTGGTCTAAGCATTTTGGTACTAAGAGGTCTTTCATTGGTCTGTGCACTTGTGTACACACAGCTTGGCCTAGAGAGTGCGGTGTGGTCCCTGGGGCTCCCCGGGGAGACTGATGACCTGTCACTGAGCTCACAGGCTAACAACAAATGACAAAGGTGTTTTACCTCATCATACCATGGGCAAATGGGGGAGAGGGTTTGTGTCGATTCTGTTGTTTCAAAATACTGTAGTTGAGAAGTGTCCAAATACTGTTGTGCTTGATGTTCAAAAGTGTGCATAGGTATCCATACAGTGTTTTAGTACATGTATGTATATCTCCAGGACAGCTTGACTGGAGTCCATGTGCTTTCATTAGCTTACAGGCAGGTTTTCGTATCTCTGTGGTCATAATGGTTCTCTCTTGATAATACAGTATGTAAAAGGAGGTATAATGCAACATTGTTTCACACTCAGAAACACATACCCAGGAGAGGCAGCTCATGAAAGACCCTAAGCAATTTTCTTTCAATGTCAAACATTTGAATTTGCATTCATGTCCTACTCTTTTGCTTAAATCTACTTCTCGGCGATTGTACAAGAATTATTTCTGTTTGAATGCAAACTGTGGTCACCACATCTAATGTTCAAATAAAATAATGCCTAAACATAGGAAATGGAACAATATATTCAGTGTGACCTGCTCAAATATATGTGTTGTAGATGTTACAGAATCAAGGTATTAGTAACAATCAAGAAGATCCTTTGCAACGAAACTCCCTCAAAGCACGCATCATTAGGTTCTTCTCCTGGATGTCAGGAACGGACCGTTTTGAACATCTTCGTATAAGGCAATAAACGTATGTGCGCAAGAGCGCACATGAGTGTTTGTGTGTGGAATTGAAGCAAAGGCAGATGCAGTGTGGCGGCAGCGTTCTGTGCAGGTCTGCAGTGTTTTAAATGGGGAATTTCACTTGAACTCATTCTTTTCTCTAAAAATGTGGTTTGTACAAGGAAAGCATAGAATATACTTTGCTGATGCAGAGAATTGTATGATAACATTATTATTGCTGTATGATAAATTATCACTTGTCTGAACTACTACAGTAGTATTTTTCTGTTTAACAAACTCTACTGTATGAAGGACTACAAACAATTTTTCAAATTCCTGTTTTCAAAACCAGAAAAATCTTTTTTAGGATGAAGACTATTTTTGAATATTTCTAACTGTATTCATGAGCAGAACAAAAAAATTTCAGGTAGAAAGTATTTAATAGATATAATGAAAACTGCAAACCACAAAACAGTTGTCATGGATTTTTTTTTTTCAATGCTTTAACAGTATAGAATCGCTTATAAACAGTAATTAATTAAAATCTTAACAGAAGATATACAGATGTGGATCATTTCTCCTCAGAAACCTGCACTCAAGGCTTAGCCTTTGACTTTGATTTTTCTGTTAGTGGTGTGAGAGCACGGTTATGAAGCATGCTTTGTTCATGTGGTGCTGACACCAAGCTGATACTGTCAGTTTAGAAGGAATGATGCAAAAGCTGGTGGGCCTGTCTGTGAAACTGCTGCCGTTGAGCAGACCCTCAGCATATTCTAATTGCCTTGAGTACTGTAGGGTAAATCATTTCCCATGGAGTTGGAGAAGCTGAGGTCTTGTGCATGCTTTTCTGCTTGTCTCCTGCATCTTTGTGAATCTGTTTGCTGGCAGTGGTTAGTATCTCACACCGAACGTTGTCACAGTAAATCTAAGCAGAAGTGAAAGAGCATAGTAAAGAGGGTTGAAATGCAGTTATTCAAGAGGGATGCTGTTAGTTTCTTTTTTTTTCCTGTAAAGAGTCTCAGCAAGGCTTGTTTGTAGTTTTGCCTGAGACGATAATATATGAAAAAGCATGAATAACCAGATAGTTGCATGAACCTCTATCAGTGATTCTTGCCATCAGCGAGTGATTAATTTTGACCTAGTTATTCATCACCCTGCTGAGTCCACTGGAAATGCATTGACAAGTCTTCACTAGGGTCCAAATCAATAGCTCCACAATCGACAGCTTAGCAGTTCTCTCTAAGGTTTTATTGAGGAAGCAGGATTTTCCTCTGTGTTGTTATATCCCATGCTCTGCATGTCCTTCCAAGGACCTGCTCATTTTGGAAGTATAGCTGGCAGGAGTGTGAACCACATTCTCCTTTCCTAAGTAACAGTTATTCAGTCCTGAATTAATGCCACATGAAAGAGCATTCGGTTCTCTGCGTCACAGACAAATGTATGTCGCTTAGAGAAACAGATAGCGTGTAGCAGGACTTGAAAGAATTAATTAGAATAAATAACAAGGAATTTTTTTTCCTCCTATCCCTCATTTTTAAACCATCTTACTTATCAACAAGTGAATAATTTTAGACTGATGATGGTTTAAGTTGACAGGATAATTTTCAGGCCTAAATAAGGAAAAGTAGAGTAAATACTGTGAAGAAAATGTCATAATAGCCTCACAGCAACTCCAGAGTCATTGAGGTTGCCCAATGTATCATCTTTCCTGTACTGAAAGCAGAAGATGGCCAACCAACTATAAAATGCTTTGAAATGTTAATGTTTTGTTTTCTAATTAGAAAATCTGATTTTGCTTTTCTTCTGCAGAATCAAAATCTGGAAACTATGACGTTTGCTAATATTGTTTACTGAAAACATTTTCACAGAAAGTTACACACCGATTCTTTTCTTTTTTTTTTTTCCCTAATGGTTTTAAAAAATCTGCTGGCTATGGTTTAATCATTGTTATTTGTTTAAAATATATTAATTCTATTTTGGAGAAGAATGTACATAAATGCTTACTATTTGGTGGTGTTCTCTTTTGAAAGCTGTCATAAAATACAGCAAGAATATTGCTAGAGCTAAAATGCGTATTATAGGGGAGGGCGAAGAGAGCTCCTCCTCCTGGACGCAGTACAGTTATGGCACAGTGAGAGAGGGAGCAGAGCTGCCAGCCTTGTTTGGAGAGCAGGGAATAAGAGGCAGCTCTCCTGTGCTCTCACTCAGGGTACTTCTAAATTCCTTTCTGTAATGTGAAAATCAAAGATGCCTGCCTGCCTTCCCTCCTGCACAGACTGATAGACAAATATCCAGGCAGTTTAAATAAGAAATAAGAAACAGAAACTTGTGTGGTGGCCACTATTTCTCTCCAGCACCTCCTATGGTGTGCGATAAGGGATTTTCTGAAGGACTTAGAACAACTTCCCTTAAGCAAAAAAGGGAGATCTATCCCACTCTCTGTGAGTTATCTACATCCCTCCTTCCTTTTCAGCTTACACCTCCTCACTTCTGAGTTTGGTCTGCTCCAGGGTGATGAGAGAAATCTGCAGTGCTTTGCATGGTATTCTTTCCCTCTGTGCGTTTTTGTGCTGGGGAACAAACATGTGGCTTAACATCAAGATTCCCTTTATTAATTTTACATATTGCATGTTTTATAAAAAATGGTGGCAGTCAAGGGTACAGTTCCTTTGGATCCTGCACGTCACTGTGCAATTGAGTCTTCATCTACCAAATGTTTGCAGAGGCACTTGCTTAGCTTAGAGCATGAAAAAGTAGCAAAGCTCTTTGGGATGCTGCACTTTTACTGTGGAGAGTCACATGCAGGATATTCATACTCTAATACACATCTTCGTGTTTGTAAGAATCAGCCGATTGAAGGAAGGAAGAGAATAACATTGCAAATGAAGAGGACAGTGTAGTGATTCTGAAAAAGAAATTTTGAATATGAGTTCTGAACTGCTGAATGCAGTTTTGTTGTAGCGTTTTGCTACTGGATTCTGTGCCATCAAACTCATGAGGAGCAATTAATCTTTAAAAAAATGCAACATTAAAATTGTATTAACATTGAAATAGAATATTATAATCCATCAGAAACTGTCATTTTAATTTCTAGGAAATTTGCTTTAAATTATGAATAAAGCAGCAATAAAAGTACAGCTCTCAATTATTCACGTTGTTACTTAATTTTAAAAACCCCATCTAAAACTAAAATATTGTAGAACCATCACAGCTAATTACTTTGTTCAGCATACTTACATATCCAGTCTTTCAGCAGTTAACGAATTACTACGAGAGAGAGTGAGAGCACTGCAGTGAAAACCAGTTTTATCTACATCATCCTGCAATAGTTTCCAAGCGTAAGGCTGTCCATTAGTACAAGAGTCAAATTTTCACAACGGCAACTGATGTCTAACTGTACGGTTTCTGGGTTTTTATCTGTTTGTTTTTCCTTTAACTTGTAGAACCACATCACGGCCTTTGCAGAAGTCACATGATGTTGACGCTGATGTGTATTCACTCCATTGGACTTCATCTCTTTTCACAGCCCACACACGATAATTGCAGTGTATCAAAAATAAGAAATTTTTAGAAGTCCTATTTCTGACTTGATTTTTACATCATTAAAATGATACCAACATTTTGAAGAATTCTTAAATATTAGAACGTCACCTTACTTTTTAGCAAAAATATTAACTGTTTACTTTTTGAATGGAATGGGACAAACTGAGCACTAATTATCTGACAATACCCTCTGTTTTGGCTTCTCATTGTTTTTAATGGTTCATGTACCTATTCCAACAGTACTTCGTATTTTGATTTGACTTCGATTTTTAAAATCTCCATCTTTAATTCAGCATGAACTTGTTTCCATTTGAGGCGATTTCAGTGTATAAAAACTAGACAAATATTATGTTCTGTATGAAAATGCTGTTTGCACATTGTATTATGCCGTATTCCATGTAAGATATCATTCAAACAGTATGTTATATGTAAGACTGGTGCTTCTGCTTTTGAAGAGGAAAAAAATGCCAATTTTTACTGTAATAAGTATTGTATCATAATTAAGAGTTTATTTATTTGGATATTTTCCTGACATAATTGTAGTTGAATTGTTGTTTTGTAGTTCTTGAATGTCTTGGATGATATATATGTATCTAGGTTAAAAGAAATGAAAATAATATAGAAAGTTTGATCATTGATATATTCTTTATTACTAATGATATCCCATGAAAGGTTAAGGGCTCCATTCTTAGCTCAGCATATCTGGTGGGAGGCCATGCTATTCATAAATTGTTTAAACAAATTATTCAAGGAAGCCTGCATCTTCTCATATTTGTTGTACACACTGATATTATGCTGAGAGAATGGATGCTAAGATAAGAAGAGGGTCACTGGCTTAGTGGGATAAGTGCATATGAGTTTCTACTCTCCATTTTCATATTGGAGCTCTTGTGAAAAAAACTAAATGGCCTCATTAATTTTCTGCAGCCTAAGTGACCAAGACGGGCAGACTTTCTCTCTACAAATCTTTCTGTTTCTGTTTGTGTTTCAGGGCCATATTCTTAAAAAATCCACTGTCAGTCTGTGAGGTGTTGATGAATTGATTTTTCTTCAACATCAGGCAATGTTATCATGTTTCTGTTATCGCTGTGAATAATCAAATTGAACCTCCCCTTCAAAAGACAGCCTCGCTGACTATTCATAGTGAAGTTGTCGTATAAAAATTGAGCACCAAATGGATCTGAGTATTGTAGATGCTGAAGATGCTCTTCACATCTGCCAGAAAGTTTTCATCTGGCAACAGCTGATATAATGCTGGCATTATAGACACATTGGAACAATAATGTTCAGTGCAGGCTGTTGAACATTCTAGGCCTTAAATTTTCCACAATGCAGTGTATTTCCTATGCATTAATCATTGTTAGAAGACATTTGAACCAAGGATGTAGAATCAGGTATATAGTTTCTATGATGAATTCTAATGCATTGCCACATAGTCATCCAGACAACACCTGCTTTTTACTTTTTATCTTGACCTGTGCTTTTTCTAAAATGCAACTACCTAAATAGTCCTTGATAAACAGGGCAAGGCCAAGTCATCTGTGAGTGCAATAGAGCATATCTCATGAAGTCATTGTGCTAAGCCGAGAATGAGAGAATAAACAAATACATTGGTGGGGAGGAAAGTCCTAGAATAGAGCCCTTAGCTACAACAATGTTACTTAGGTGACTGAAAATCTACCTTTATTAGACTATCAACTGTGTTTACAAAATTGTAGTAGGTCCAAAGTTTGTATCACCATGTTAGGCACACTTACCCTTCTCTTAGTCTAGCTATTTAGGGTCCAAGGTACTAATGATTTCTCTGTGTGCAGATTTAAATGAAATCTTCACTCATTTTTGCATGGTAGCAAACCTACATTTTTTATATCTGATTTATAAGATTACCAAGAGATTCTTTTATGTTAAAAGAGATGACTCTTTTTCAGTGTACTGTATATCATCAGCTTGTAACTGGTCTCTTTCTCTCTCAGGATCTTTCCCAGTCAAATATTTGGGTTAAATTTATCATATTATCTCTGTGAACCAGCAGTAAGAAAACAAAAAGAGAGACACTCTGCTGTATAATGTATTTTTAAATAAAATAATTTTTCATTCATATGTAGTGTATTATTTTTAGATGTCTGCTCTAGATATATTTTGGTTGATAGTGTACATATAATGAAATGATGATTTTACATCAACTACATTTGGTGATATATTTTCATAATTACTCAGGAATCCCCACAGTTAACTACTTTCCATTAGAGGTGGTTCTGGTGAAATTGAAAAGCAGGAGGGGAAGAACTGTATTGCAGAAAAGTCCACAGCCTGTTGGTGAAGGGCTCTCCCCGGGATGTGGATTGGCCAAGCTCCAGACTTTACTTTGATTGATTTTTCAGAAGTGGTAAGAATTTACCTCTCCCACGCCTGTGCCTCTCCGCTGCCCTGGAGCTTAGGCCTTTGCTCTTCCATTCTGGACCCAAAAAAGCTTTCAGTAGGAACAGTTTGCCAAAACAAAAGTAAATTGGCATTTTCTGACTAAAATGGCTTTTTGGTGGTTGCCTTTAAAAAAATTCCAGTGAGGAGCCTATGACAAGCAAGCATCATCACTCATTCAGGGAATATTCTGGTGCAGAGTGGTTCCTAATAAAAACACTGTGGTTGAACCATTTCAGTGGTTTTGAATGCAGCTGGTTTTAGGATCCTTGTGGACCTTTTCTGCCTGTACTTCAGTGAAACAGCTCCACTCTACTTATGAGATGTTTAAGAAGCATCTCTAATGTTATATGCTGCTATGTTACTAAAAATGGAACTCATAAGGCATATGGGGACACCAGCTGGGCTCGTATCCATACTATTTTAGATTCCTTTATGTGTATTCTGCTGTTTGTTCGTAATCATGAAGTGCATAGGACATACGGTGATAGCATCTGGGCTCACATCTCTTCAGCTTTTAAAAATGTTCATTTTAACAATACGTATTAAAAGAGGATAATGTTGACATTTTTCAGCTGCAGTTTTCCTTGCTATTTGCTGTTGCCTTCTAATTTTGTTGGTGTCCAAGATCACAGTGAATACGACAGTCCGTTTGCACATTATGTTAGCAGAAAGCTTTTTATACTCTTCTGAAGTCTAATTTTGGTATTTCTGAGGCTTGCCATGCAGAAAGTGCAGTGCACTACGTCTTAGGAACAGATAACCTGAGTCTGTTTTGATCAAATACATCCCTGGCCATCTGCATAGCCTTGGCTTTGAGGACACTCAGAAGCATTTGCAGGCGGAAGGGTGAGCAGACCGTCAGAACTCTCAGCGTTGCAGCACCTCCCTCCAAGCACACCAAGGGCATTTTCACCAGGCTCTGCCTCTGACAGCTGACTCAACCCCAACACATCAGACTTCCCTGCTGTACACCAGCACTTTTCATCTCCCCTCAAGTACCTTTGAGAAACTGGACAGATCAGGCAAGATACCACACCCTTGCCCTGAAGTATACTATAAGCACGACTGCAGCTGGAGCCAGCAGCTGCCCAGTTCTCATTTGAAAAGCCGAATAAATGGGGACCTGTCATGGGTTCAGCTTTTGACCTTCTCCTCCACTTTCTGGGCCTTTTGGTTTTCAGGGACTTCCACAAAGGAAAGCTTCACAGTCTGACCACCCACTCAAACCTCTGCTGCATGTCTACGGTTGTGCAAGCTAAAACACAGTGTTGCCTTTTCGTCATCCTCTCCTGTGTGAGAATGGCTGAAAAAGGTCCTTAGGGTTTCCAGGCTTGACCTGATATTCTGGGAAGAGGAAACTGTAAACACCCCAGAAATACTCCTATCAGAGTGGGAGTTGGAAGCCCTAGGGTAACTGTGTGATAAGCCTCGTTGTTTCCTCAGCACTCGCTGAATTGCCATGCCAAGGTATGACTCTAATAGGTTTTCTTTTTATACTAAACTGCCTGTATTCACAGCTGCTCATTGTGAAGCCCCAGTCCACTTCTAACACAGAGGATTAGGTACTTGATTCCCTCCTCAATACTGGAGCTTGTTCTCTCTCTCTCTCTCTCATCCTAGGAAGGCAGCATATCCTGTATGAAACCTGTCCCCAGTGTCTGATGAACACTGTCCCACGCAAGTTCGTGGTAAGATAGATGTCATTAAAGCTAGCTTCAAAGATGCTTAGCTTCCACTTGCTTAAAAGGATATCATGATCCAGGCATGTCAGGTGGTCGCTCTAGCTGGAAGCAATACAACTGGCTAGTGCCCAGGCTCCAGCTATTTTTTTTCTGAAGATGATGGTGACATCCAGTTCTCTGTCTATCATGTCATTGAAGTCAATTTCTTCCATTCCAGTTGTCAGCTCTTGATGCTGCATTTTGCTGTGAGATGTGATATACATGAGGTATAAGGGGAGAGCGGCCGTGTTCATTGGCAGACCATTTTAGGTACCCTTACATGTCTTTTGCTCTTAGTCTGTTATCACTAGCTGTGTAAAACATTTGGAAGTAAGTTAATCTAATTGAGTTAGGACAATTTAATTCTGAATAAAAGTATACCCCCAGAGGTTTTATATGATTCTGAGTAATCCACAGCAAATCTCTAGCTAATTCAGATAAACCGTCCTGAATTGTCCCCTGTGTGGACAGGCCTTTTTTTTTTTTTTTTTCCGGAGGAGCTTTACTGTTGTAATATCTTCCCCTAGTGACTACAGCCAGAACAACGTGCAGCAGCCAGCTTCTGAAGTCATCACATCAGCAGAATAATAATCTCTAAATTATGCACCTGCTAGTGGCTTCAGTAGTGAACTAGGTGCAGAGGACTGCTCTTGTGCTCTGAAAGAGAGTAAGGATGGGCACAATGGTAGTCTGCGACTGTGAAATTACTGAATCCATCCTCGAAGATGGGGCTTCAGTAGAAACCCCAGTAAAGAGTTTTAGTCCCCAGAACCAAATCCTTTGCACCAGTATTCTCATCTGACAATGTTCAGATCTAAATAAATAAATAAAAATAAGAAACCAAACCCTTTTTCTGACAAATCTCTCCCTAAATAACAATGTTATACCTAAATACATACTCTCTGCAGCTACAGGGAACTTGTAGCCTTGCTGGCAATCTTTAATGTGGTTCTCAATGTGAGATCCTTGAGTTGTGAATTCCTAGGATTGATCTGAAGTAGGCAAATAACGCTAGCAAAGAGATTAAACACGTCTACAACTGTGACAGAAAAACTAAAGAGCTACAAAATGAGAAGGGGATGAATTTCAGAAGCAGGGAAGATGCCTTCTTATACTCACTAGCAAATGTGCCAGTTTGAGCTAGATTCGCTATATTTTTCTAACTTAAAATATCAAGACTTTAGTGGATGGCATTTCTACATTTGTGAAATACTGCAGTAGAAGAGGGCTGCTGCTCTTAGTCTGCTGTTTCTGCTAAAAAATCATCTGCTGTTTCATCCTCTTTTGCTACTGTTGCTTAAGGAAGCAGCTACTGTTCCTTCCTTAGCAACCTCTATTTATACAGTAGCAACTGACAACTTAAAGATATTCTGTTCAAATATTCTAAAAATAAGTCCGATGCGATAAGAATGAAGTGCTTGTTTAGGAAAACAAAAGAAAAGCCCCTTTAGCTCTCGTTGAAGACAGGGTACTTGAAGCTAATACTAGTAGGAAACACCAGGAATAAAACAAGACCCTTGCCTTTTGGCAATACTTTGCCTTGTTGTCAAGACAAGGTGAGAGATGTTTTTTGAGATTATAACCCTTTTTTTTCCCTGAGCAATTAGAGAAAACATTAGAAGGATGTAGTCTTGGAGCATATAGTCTTCCAGAGAGAAACAGAGAATGTCCTTGGTTTTGTATTATATTTATTCTATGGAGTCACACTCAAAGACAGTGAACACCAGCACAGAAGAGGGGGAACAGAAAGACTAAACAAACTATATATTGTCAATGGAGGGTGAGAGCTTTCCCATGCTGAGTCTTTTTAGGAAAGAAACCAAGTGAGTAGGGGCTTGATGTCACTGATTATGTGACAGAATTCTGTCACCCTGGGTCTCCTATGGGAATGTTGCCTGCTTATAATGTATACATTTCAGTCAATTACCATTTTGCTTAGAAGAACACATAATCATGAGATGTTTGATCTTTAGTTCTTTGTCAGATTAAGAGAAGTTGGTACTCCCGTGGCATTGGACACTATGCTGCTGCTTTTTATTTGCTGCCTGATGACCTGTCTTCCATGCATATTTAAGGTAAAAGGCTGTATTCTGCATTTTGGAATGAATTAAATTGAATTTTTCTTCAGGAATCTGGTGATCTGCATGTGGAGGTTAAGAAAATCTCTCTCATGGATGTAATTTCTTTTGAAAATTGGGATTGTAAACTCAATTCTACCTGAATGCTGCTATAAACCTGAAACTAAAAGCTTCTTATGGTTGAGGGGAAGAGTCACCTCTACAGGCTCAATGGAAGAGCCAGCTTCTATAAGTCTTGATCACTGCTGTGGGATATACCACAAGGTTTTGGTCGCCTACAAGGCCCTTTATGACCTGCTTGATCCTGAGTGTATGATTTGATTTTGAAATATACCACTCACTTCACTCTGGTTGTGGTTTCAATTGGAAGGAAGATTGCTGAGAAACATACATGTCAACACAAAAGAAAGCAGTACTAAAACTTCCCTCTTTATCTTCATGGGCTCCTGCTCCTTTTGTTGTGTGGCTCTGTGCTGTCTTCACTTTTTCACTCTGCTGCTGGCGTTTGTCTTTCTCATTAGATGTTACATATCGCTGTGTCACATTGTGTAATAACCAGTGAGTGTAGCTGGACTTAGGTCTTTGTCAACATAACATAGATTTTTCAGGTGCAGATATGAATATGAAAGTAGAAAAACGTGATAAGGTACCAGTTATTTTAATGGGAGTAGAGCAACAGCAGAAAATGAGATTGTTTCAGAAAAAACAGAGGGGCAAGGAAAATTTTATAATAAATGTGAGTGAGATAATCTAAGCTAAAGGCTTAAATGTGAATACAAGTGGAATTTCAAATGATATAATGTGCAATGACTTTATAGACAGTGTATGAGAATTTCCTATACAGCTGGTAAAGCAAACAGATCAGACTAGATTAATTCATGACACTGCAGATCCTACAGATTGTGGTCTGGCAGTCATGTTTACAGGCACAAATATGGCCTGAATTTGTGACGAGTCACAAACTAATGGGAAAGCAAAGATGTGCAAGGCTGTGTGTATCATGCCTTCAGCAATATAGCAGAAGAGGAAATTGGTTGAGAAAGGACTAGATACTGCTCTTGTCTATTCTGGGTGGGAGTCGGGGGACTTGTTCCAGATTTAAGTAGAAGACATAGCGGAGGGTGGGAGGGGTGGTTTTCTATCTTTTTATCATTTACAAATTGGACCATATGTTTGTTAATTCTTTCAAATACATGCGCTGTTTGGGAGCAGCACTCCGGATATGAGAAATGGCCCTTTCTGAAGCAAGCTTCTTGTGTGGAGCTACTCAAAGAAAATCACCAACAAAGATGTATGGGAGACAACAGGAAAATTGCAATCATCATTATTCCCCTCCGGCCACCTTCTGTCCTCCTGCTTTGAGAGGTCTCCTTTCTGAAGCTCATACCCCACCCTCATCAGGCTTTGAATTAGACCTCAAATGTAGGCCACCTGATGCGAATCCAGTACCTCCTCTCCTGCGCATCTCTCCTCTGCTCTCGCCCTCACTCTGGCCTGCACTCACAGACCATTAGCAAGGCTTCAAACAGCTTTTGCATTAGCTGTGAGGAGTACACAGGAGAGCTGCAGCTTCCCCTGTCACTGCTGTTCTGCAACTGGAGCTGAGATACACAGCCATGCTCCCTCCTACTAGAGTAAAAGGATACCAAATGTCTCCGGCAGGACAGCATACTGTGGGAAACTGGGCCATGGTCTTAGTTGTTGATGAGTATTTGCACATTTGCATTGTTATGTTGGTATCGTTCCTCCTAACAGACTTAGTTGTGACGGGAGGCTGCAAGCTTGCGTGGATCAGCGGTTAGCCCTGGAACAGGCAATGGCTCTTTCACCTGCCAGATGGAGACTGGAATTATCATGTGAATTTATCAGCTGTGTCTCCCAGAAGCTTTAAGATGTCCTGGCATAGCCCTTTTCCAGGACAGTATGTTATCAAAATAGGCTTTCGGTTCATCGTTTCTTACTCTTTGAGTATGAGATAGAAGTGATTTCCATTCATTCTCTGTAACAGATGCCATCTTTGTTTTCGTATGCCAGTTTCTTATTCTTGATCACTTTTTGAACTTATTCACTCTTCCATATTGGTCTTTTATTGCTCTTATTACCAGATGGCATAAAGAGCTTTGCAGCATACATTAATCTAGCTTAAGAAATTTTCCATTTCCGTTCAGTGCCGTTCCTCTCTGCTTCAGCAGTGTTTAAGCATGTCATCTTCCTCATTGTTTGATGTTGGTTTACAGTTTAGCATTTGGCTTAGAATGTATCGTAGACAAATAGATAGCTTTGCCTTGCACTTTTCAACACCTAGGCTCCCGTCTCCCTGTGGCAGTGGTGGAACTATGACGTTCTGCCAGTTTGTGTATAATTGGACGTGAGTGCTGGTTTCAGTGTAGAGGTATGGGCAAGGAGAGGGGTGAGACTTTCCGAAAGCAGGGAGAGACCTCCTGGTCTGGGCAGCAGTGTCCTCATGGCTCTCCTGGCATAGTCACTCATGAGACTGAGGAAGCTCTGTCACAGACAGGTGTGGTCATTTTGGAGCCCTGCTCTCCTGTTCAGTCCTATTGTCACAGTAACAGCTGTACTTTGCTGTTTTGCCCACACACCTCTTTCTGTATCAGCAGGGTCAAAGCAGATTAAGTAATGCCAGAAGCGCACAGGCTCCCTGACACTTTTTCATTTTCCATTGTCTACCTCTTCATGCAAACGTGCAACATGCTGACATGTCGGTGCAAGTATCCCTGCATCTGTTTTCACATCCATCCTTCCTATATGACTAACCGTGTTTTTACCATGGAAGCAACACAATGTTGACTTTCTTCCTTTGTCTTACTCCCTTTCTCTAGTGAATCCCCCACTACTGTTAGTCCCTTTGACTTTGGTTCTATTTTAACAAAGACCGGTACACAACAGAAGTAGCACTGTTTGTTACTGTATTTGCTTTCTTACTGCATATCTGGCTACAAGTGTGACATGATTTGTATCTATTAGACTGTAGATTCTTTGCACTATGAATGGTCTGTGTCTGGATCTGCAAGGCACCTCATCAAATGGAGATTTAATCCCAAATAGGACCTTAAAATGTCATCCATAATCTTCTATAGACTCCTTTATCTGTCTAGGAGACATTTGAGATCCCACTGCTGAGCACAGTAGCTGCAGACCTTGAACAGTGGAGGTAGCACTAAGATGCTCCAGTTAGCCTGTGAACATGAAAGAGCAGGCCAAGGATATATGAGCTTCTTTTATGCTGCTGAACTGTGCTGGTGATGACTTAAAATTGAGATTACTGTGAAAGGAGGAAGGCAAGAAAACAAAAAAAGGAGAAAGAAATTTAGCTGAAGATTTTAAGAGCTATTTAGATATTAAGATTCTGAAGGGGAAAAGCTGTTTATTGAAGTAGCTAAGCATATCAGTTGAAAAATTACCAAAAAAATCTCCACTGAAAAGGGAACTTTCCAAATATTTTGTTGAAGAAACCATGTAAACATGAAGAAATGCAAATAGATTTCTGCCTTTTTTCTGAGACTAAGCCTTTTGCTGTGGCATCCTATGCAGGAAATTGCAGTCTATGATCAGTGTACAAAAGTATAAATTGACTATATTTACAGATTATATTTATGTAACAGGGATTTGTTTTCTGACCTGCTGTTCCCTGAATAGAGCTCATCATGATCACTATGTGCAATCAAGTGGAGTTTTGCTGAATACGGGTGTGCAGCCAGGCCTTCTGATATCAGCTAGATAAAAAGCAGCTTTGGAGCTGGAGGTGATGGCTACTGAATCCATCATTCACTGATTCCCTTATCACACACCCATGCTCCTACAAAGAGAGATTATAACCAAGTCACTTAATTTATGACCTTAGCAATAGAAACTGGCACTGTTGGTAATAGCATTACAGTTTCTAATTACAGCAGTTCAGAGGCTTCTAGACGAATGAACAGGCAATTTAGATGCAGTTTGACCCTAAATATCAGAGTCTGGAGACTGGATATTTCTGGAGAGGTCTAGGAGAAGGATTTGTCGAGCAGAGGCTGAGGGGACATGAGGAAAGTAGTTCTACAGCTGTGTGAGTGCTAACTCGGCATTTTGAGTAATGATGTATGGCTCCATTGATCAGATAAGGTACTCTGCCTTACAGGACTCTGTAGCTATGAGAAGGTGCTATAGGAGGATTCACACTCACCATCTATTAAAGCAAGTGGTCATTGTGGTATCTAAAAGATGGTGAACCATAAAATCATGGTAAGAGATGTTTTTTTCACCCTAGTATAGTCGCCTGCTCCCTGCTACACCTGCCCAGCCCACAGATATTTCTGAAGCACTTGGGAGACTGCAGAGAAGGGAAAGTTCTGTTTGAAGGAGCCGAGGGAGTTTAAATTTTTTTTTCTCTATAATAGTTGTGTTGTGCATCTTCTAGTACCTCGCCTTAGAGCTAGCCTAATGAACCAAAGCTTGGGGAGTGGAAGTGCAAGATCTTGCCAACAGAAGATCTTGGCTTGAGCTGGCAAATAAGTAAACCATTGAGAATTAGTGGGAGACAGTAAAAATTACTGGAGACACATGGACTTTTCTTGAAACTTTAAAAAGTAATGCATTTCTCCTTTCTGTTGATTTATTAGGTACTCCTGTGGCAAAGACTAAACATAGAGGAAACACTTAAAGCCATGTTTCCTCAAAACAGAAATACCATGTAATAATAATTCTATGTTCCTGCATTCTTACTTCTTTCACCTGACACAATGCTAAAACAATTGAAAAAACCCTCAAACATATGCTTACTTATAAGATGCTTAAATAGATGTATAAAAACAGCAGGTGATTTTGGCTTGCTGGATTTTGACCAATGTGATCACCCAAGTAATTAGAACATGTTGCAGTCTGACTAGTTTTTCAGCCAAAACAGCCAATTTGATTCTTATACATCAGTTTTGATAGAAAAGGGCCTGGTCCCTTGGCTGGTCTTCCCTGACTCTAATTAAAAACCGCTTATCGCCCTGGGGAATCTACTCCTCAGGAAACTTGCTCTTTGCAGCGGCAAAGAAGCAGCTGTTAGAAATGAGCAATGCTCTTGTTTCTATTTCTCTGTTCTCCTGGTCTTCATGTCTCAGTTAGTATCAAAAAAGCAGGATGTTTCAGACAACAGCAAAAACAAGATCTGAGCCCATCTTTCTCTTCCACTATTCTTCAAAAATGGTATTGTGAAGGTCACGTTTGCTGCAGATGTAAGTTTGTAGATGTGTCTTGTTTCCTTTTCTAAATGCAGTTTAGTCCGAGTTGTAGTCCAAGATCTTAGCCGTTTTGATGAGAAGATCTGTAGTACATTTTGTGTTCTGGCTGACCTCCAAGTATATTCTGCCTGGTTTAATTTACTCAGTGCCACCAACAGACTGATACAGTTTTCACTCCCTGATCTTCAATTTGGTGTAGTGTTGCTGTGCACCACTGAAACAGCCAGCCCAAGGCAATCACTGGGCAAAAATGGCAGTGGCTGAAGAGGCTGGCTGTCCTGCGGCCAGGCACTCAATACCCAGTGACACAGTGCTGGATGGTGGTCTGGGCTCTCTAGCTGAGGGAGTATGTTACCAAGGTCCTTAAAAAGCTTTCACAAGAATGGTAGATCCATAAACTGTGTCCAGATGGGTTTTCAAGCATGAAATTTGCCTCATGTTTACCCTGTTTGGAAATGCTTTCATGAACCTTGAAGGAGAACCATGAGGAGAAATTTTACAAAGAAAGCTCCGTCTGTAGGCAAGGAGAGGCCTAAATTCATTTTGCAAGGCAGCTGGTAGTTTACTAGGTTTCACATTTCCATATTCTGTAGCTTACTTAGCAGTGCCTTTCAGGGTTCAGTTGAAGTCTGTGGCAGAGATTGGTGGCTGAGATTTTCACACCTTGGTATCTGTCTTACTATAGAAAATAGAATTAACTGAAGGATAGTGAAATAAATACATGAAACATGTTATTGTAAAGTACAAGAGGAGAGATGGGGAGTACAGAGTTGGGAATATGCAAAATTTTAAGCAGGACATTCAATCTGGAAAGCACTGAATATAAGAATTAGTAGCCTATGCTTTGAAAGTCATTCTTCATAGAAAAATCACATTCTGATTTGTATTTTGTATGGAGTTGTTCTTTATTATTTTATAAACTCAAAGAAGTTCTGTAAATGCTTGTTAGAAATTATGTTACTTCTAAAAGTGTGTAACTTTATTTGATAGCTATTTTTATACTGATGGATCTCTTTTTGATTACTGTAAGCTTTTATTTAAGTCTGAACAGATGCTAGTACAGCTAGCTTAGTAGAACTTGTTTAGTGGATCTACAGCGGACTTGGGCTTTTCCAGACCATTGGTAGCAATTTTTGTTTTCTGTGTCTTTGGGCCAAAGTTTTCAAATGCATTTTAGCTTTCAAATGTTAGTATCATTTCAAGGCTGTTAACTGTCCACATCTACATGCATGTGCCTACATCTGGATGAAACAGGCTGGTATGAGCTGATGCTGGAATGACCCTACGTGGGTCGGCTTGAAAGTCTTAATTTTTTGGCTCTATGCAGAGACATGATTGCATAGGATGCTGAGCTGTGGAAATACATTACTGTGGGACAGACACGGCAAAGGGCTTCTAGACATGCTGAAGAGCTCAACTTGAGATTTTGGATTTGTCTTAAGCTCTTGATGAGCTCATTGGACACAGCCAGCAGGGACTGAAAGCAATGAATGCCTCATCACTGACTTAGCGGGGGCAGAGGCGGCCCAAGCAGTCCGTGCAGAACAGATTAGCCTGGAAAGACTCCCATGAAAGAAAAGTATAAAAGCAGAGTTTATACCTCATTCCAGCAGGATGGTAGAAAAGGCAGGCCACGAGTTCACCCATCTGGCGTGCGGCCTGAGCACGGACAAGGCAAGTGCTCTCCCCCATGGAGTGGCCTTGCTGCTCCCTGCAGGGGCATCCGTGCTGGCTGCAGTGCCCGTGCTGCCCCGCCAACTCCTCTTCGGT
>NW_009608332.1:56352-75924 GCF_000690535.1 Cariama cristata
CAGTGCTGCCCTGCCAGCTCCTCTTAGGTCATAAAATTGTCCCTGCAGGAGGCAATTGCTTTGGGCCAAGAAAAGGTGCTTATATACCATAGGTGAGGGATTAGCTAAAGAGTCTGTAGAAATCAAACGTCAAATGCTTTAGCTTGCAGTGGGAGTTCAGTGGATTAGCTTTTGGGTGCCTTTGAAGAGCAGAGTCTGTGCTATTCATTCAAGTGTTTTAAGTGGCAGATTCGTGGATTCTGAAGGGCCCTTTCTTGGAATCATAGTTTCTGGATTTTTTAAATCTATTAAGCCTCATATTGGAGTATTGCTTCTGAAGCAAAGAAATCTTCATTTTGCTTCTAATGTGTATTAAGAGATTTCCCACGCTTACAAGGCAGCAGGAAAGAGCTATGCAAAGTTCAAGCTGGGAAACCTAATTCTGCAGTATACAGCCATCATGCACTTAGCACGTGTTATTTAGTAAGATTTGTGCCCCTACATGTCCTTGAATAAACAGAAAGCAAGAAACACAAGGCTTAATTTGCCAATACCTCTGTTGTTGACTCAAAACTTCCAGTTTAGATGAACATCTTTTGGAAGGAGGAGAGAAGAGAGAAGAAAAAGTTGAGAGCTGAATTGTTTGGCATGTAGGCTGAGGGCTGGAGGTTTTGAGTTTTTAACGTAAGTTATCTGTGGAAACCTGGGCAAGTCACTGGGAAGTGAAAGCCTGTGACTCGTCCCACAGCTAGTTAGTGGAGTTACTGGAGGATGAATGGCCCTTCAGAGGACAGAGAGCCCTTTGTGCTTTAATTGCTTACACATTGCAGCATGGATGATCATTCCTGTTTTCCCACTGCCAGTAGTTTTTCTTAGTGGTGAAATATGGCAATGACTCCTACGTGCAGGGATGGTGATTTTCAGGGCCAGATTAGTAACTCTCATGATGCTGCTGAAAAGGTAATATTTAACCTGCTCTGGTGCACAAACTGGATTTTGACCATCCTATCAGTTTCCCATGCATCCTGAGTGGTTGTCACATGCCATCACGATTCAGTCACAGAAAATGTTTTTCCACTATTTTTAAAATACATACTTAAATGTAATTTATTAAATGAGGTCCCTACCATTAATTCTTGAGAACCATGTTTTGGTCCAGGGCAAATTTATCAAGTTGCAAACCATGGAAAAAAGAAATCTTAAATGAAAATGCTATCAGGCATTAACTGTGAAGGCACCAATGATTCTGCTGTAATAAATTTATCTGTGTGCCTGCAAGCAGTCTTCCAATGGGAAAAAAGTATTAAATTGTGTTTATGACATATTATGGCATTTCCATCATTCCGTTGCAGAATAATACTCCCATGTTAGAGAAAAATCTGTGTGCTTGCATTTAAGCATGAGAATATTTCTCTGATGTTCAAGAGTTCACTTTAAAATTAAATTTTACAGCCCTCACCACCATTCTTTCATAGAGCCTAGCAGGCTTTTATTAAAAATACTTTCTAATGTATTTGTGATAATGTATGCTTCTTTGTCCAAACAACTGAACATTTTATTTAATCTAGAGAAGCTTACAGTCATTAAAATATAAAAAAACCAAATCATGCAAAAGCTGAGAATAATGAAATTCCTTCTGAGATCAAGGGTAGATCCTATATCTATATCTCATATTTGTCATTTTTTTCAGGTAACAAATTAAACTCTATAAACTTTATTAAAATACTTTAAACTGCAGAGTTATTCTTGTTATCCTTTTCTGATTTCTATGCAACCTGCCCACTGTGTTGTAATATAATATTAATAATACACAATATTTTTATTTTATTTTGTAATGTGTACACATTTAAAATAATGGAAGAACAGTTCTCCAGCACTCATCGATGATTCAGTGCAGTGCTCGAAAGTGTACTTGCGATTCCGTTCTCTTAATATCATCTGCAGCTGTTATAATGGCGCATTGTACATTTGCAGGCTGAGATCACTTGGAAATAAAAACAAGATTTAAAATACTTCTAAGCAGTAAATAAGCAAAGAATGATGTTCTTCATGCTCTTTACCACAGATGCTTTTTGCTTTTACAGGTTATTTCAGAACACCTCGGGGCCTACCTAGTAGTTTATAGATAAGAATACCCAATTAAACTATATAGTTTTCCTCCACATATCACCTCCCTGAAACAGTCTGGTGGGTGAGGAACCAAACAGAGCATGTGGAAGTTTTGTTTTTATTGGTTCAGTGTCAATAAATTCTTTCTTGTGCCAAATTGCTGCCAACTGAATAATTCTTTTTTTTTTTTCTTTTTTTCTTTTTCTCCTTCAGGAGTTAGAAAATAAAATTCACTTTTTAAGGGGGCTGGAATTAGAAAGAACCTTATGTGCAAGAAATGAGATGGAGAAATTATCCTTACTCAATCATGCACCTTGCACACTTTTTAGAGCTATTTCCTATGTATTACTGAGTATTTATTTTAATGGTTATTGCTGACACTTGTGAGTACCGTGTACTGTTCATAACCACTTCTATGTCTGCAGTGCACCCTCTGTGCCCATGGATGTTACAGCAGAATTACCTCTTCTACAAAGATCATTTGGAGCTTCTGAGAGCTAATTTTTCCACCCTGGCAATTTCCCTCTGCCTCCTCTTCCCTCCAGCTGGGTTTGGAAGCAGCTGTGTGCCATGACTGGAGCTGTCACCCATCCGGCTGTCCCCTTGCCCTGCCAGAGCGGTGCAAGGAGTGCCGTTCAAAGGACACCCTCCACCTGCTCCTCGAGGCTTGGAGCAGTCCTGGCGCTGGCACTTTTGAAGGAGGAGTTACTGTTTCAAATTTGGGCCCCCACAGTGTTCGTTAGACATTTTGTTGGCAAGATCTGAAATATTGTATAGCAGAAGTCCCATTCTATTGGGAAGAAGGATGATTCAGAGAAGTTTCTGATGGAATTGTATGTTAAGGTTCACTCTTTTCATTTCTGAACTTGGAACTGGGCTCTTTATAGCTGCCACTCCCCTTTGTGTGCGTTTCAGGGCAAAAGTCTTTGCTCTCTGAGGCTTTTCTCACTAGGGGCTTATTTTGATGTTTAGCACACTGTGAGGTGCTTGGCACTTTGCATATTTTCTAATAACTATATTTCCTTTAGGCAGATTCGACAATACTGTTGAAATATATTTTTTTCCTCATGATTAGCAGCATCTTCTATGTCCCTGGTTTCCGATAGGTGAGCAGTCAGATATGTCAGACATTTTATCCCGTGGCTCTGCACAGTTCATGGGCTGACACTGGAACTTGGCCTAAGTGAAAACAGAAGGCGCAGGACTGTGCTGAAGCAGGTTTCCAGCCACTGGAAAACCCCAGTGTTAAAGCCAGGCTTTTAGCAGCACTGTGCTCAGTTTCACAGCTGTAACATGACTGTGGTGTTACCTGTCTTTTGATGTGTGTGCCTTGCTCAACAAATGAGGCCATAAAAAAAAAAAAAGTCATCCTTATTAGGATGTTTAGGTTTCACTTCAAGGAAATAGAAGCAAAATATTTCATGAAGAAAACTGAATAGATCTTTATCAAAGAAAAGGAAAAAAAATTTGGAGAAACAAATAGTATGTGTTTTAGGTAGTAATAATTTTGCAAAATAGACTTTTTCTTCCAAAGGAAGCCTGAATCTAGTTCGGTGTTGCAACAAGTAAAAGAGGCCATGGTGAAAGTAGGGAAGTGAGGAAAGGAGAAGCTCCAGCTCCTCTGGAGCTGTTACCATGTGCTCAGGATTTTTTCTGTGAGACAAGCTTGAAGCTGATGACTTTTAAAATTAACTCCAGGCATCTACTACCATAGGTTTTTGCTGAAGCTAATAGCTTAGTAAGATTTAAAAAACCAAATTAGATGTATAGATGATGGAAATGTTCATGATTATTGTAAATAGGATTTCAGGCTATTTACAGTATAATGAAACCATTAGGCTAAGGAAGCAATCTTAGTCCTGAAAAGAGGACTTCTCCTATTGGATTGTTATTTCATATTTACTCTTACCCAACCTCTTGTGAAAAATCCAGTGCTGATACCCAGCAGAGACCGCATATGGGACTAGATGGATCTTGGGTCAAGTCTACACTTACAAATCCTGTCTCAGCTGTTTTGTATCTGTGAATTGACTACAAATGACTTAACAAAAATGTTTAGTATTTACAGTTTGAACTGTTCAGAAGTGAGCAAATCAGTAATGTGGCATCAATTCCGCTTTCTGCCTGGCTAAATATATAAACCCTTCATAAAGACAGACCCTTGGTTTGGGTTGTTTTGTTGAAGTGGTTTTGATTAGTAATAAAATACAAGATGAAGTCCCATTATAACAGGGCAATAATGTTGCAAGTTTGACAAACATGATTTGTGTAGCTAGCAAATAGTGTGTGGATCATCAAGAGCTAAAGAAAATAATATAAATCATAGCAGGCCATAATGTAAGGAGTGAATGTTGGAGTCATTGTCATGGTGTTTCAGTACCCTTCCCCTTGACATTTGCGACTGTTAAAGTAGACAAGATACATTTGCTCTATGTGTAGCAACAAGGCAAGCAAATGCCCTTCTTGACTTCTATTTAAGAAATAATTGAAGTGTTCATTTAATAAGTAATAATAGGAAAGTATAAATTTAAATATGACAGGTCAAGAATGAAACTATAAAGAAGTTGGATGTGGGCATCATCTGATCTTTCTACAGTATCACATTGAACATTAGTTTGATCTATTAGTCCTTTGCATATGTTGCAAAATCTATCTTTTCCCTCTGTCCACTGGCATAAGTAAGTGTGGGAGGGGGCTGCAGGCTTGACATGAACTTCTTCGAATTACTTCAAACTTTTTTTTTGTTTAGCATTGCTTCTTCTTAAGATTTATTTTCATTTTCTTTGCCAGACAGAACTCCTTCCAGTATTAAAAATTATGGAAAACTTTTTTTTTTTTCAATAGGAGTGTGAACAGTATTGACTATTAAAGACATTACAATACAGTGAAAAGGCATTATTTGTTGCAGTGCTAAACACAAAGAGACGATAAACAATTCTATAGGTTACAAGAACGTAAATCACTGAAAAGAAGTGTATCCAGACTGTGGTGCAGTTAGTGAAGGTGCGGTTTCAGGGCTAGAGGTGTTTAGCAGTTGCTAGAAATCAGCTATGATCTTTGCAGTGCTTTAGTTTAAGTTGTATAACATTTACACTTACTCCAAAAGAAAGACCTGTGCTGTGGAAACAGACTGGATCAATTTTTATATAGATCTACAGTTTACTCAGGGGTTTTGACTGCACTAGGATCTGATGCTTTTCCAATAATTCATGAACAAAAAGTAATAAACTGCAGTAAATCTGATTAACCTCAAACTTAGTTTTAGGAGGATCAGTAGCATTTCAATAAAACAAATACATTGTTATCTCTTCCACTGGGGTTTTTCATTTGGAAAGACACAGTTACCTGAATACAGTATGTGTGAACTGAGCAGATCTGACTCTAACATTTTAGGCTTATTGTATAACAAATAGTTTGCCACGTGACCTAAGAGGATGATGTTTTGGGGCAAACTATTGAATTCCTGTGGGTTATCATTTTGATGTGGTTAATTACATGTACAGTTGTAAGCTTAAGGAATTCTGTTCCTTTTGGCAAAGATTCATCAGTGCGCGAAATTGTACAAAACGCCCTGGATTTTCATACATGAGATTTTCTTAGTTGCTTACTGCATTTCAAAAAACCTTCCTCACTTGTATTTCCCTTTGTAATTGTCTTTGCTATAGGAAAAGTAGTGTGTTCAAAGGCAGTCATTTAATTTTGATAACATCAGAGCTGTAATATTTTTGTTTCCTTGCGATCAGATCTGTCTGTTTCTCTTAGGTTTTCGACAAAGTACGTTCACATAACAAATGCCACAGGCTGCAGAATCCTAGATGTTAAGATGTTGCTCTGATTAAGAGATAGGCAGCCAGCAAATTAGAAATGCTGATCCTCAGAGGCTGAGCTGGAGCTTTGATTAGTCACTAGCAATAAATCTAAAAGTCATATCAAAATATCTTCCTCACGCATAGATAAATATTATGTGTCATGCCTGTCTCTTTTGCAGCGATCCCTCCTGTTCTCTGCAAAAATGACCAGCAGCCAAAATTTGGCACAGTGGCTGCAAGCAGTAGAGTGGTCCATGAAATAATTATGTCATTTATGTAAGGATGAAGGACATAAAATAATACATAGATCAAGTGCCTTGTGTAGACAGCAGCAGCTGCAGCTTACCTGGGCCAATATATCTAATATTAATTTTTCTCACAGTGTATACTGTTTCATAATGGATAATCTAGTCTATGTGGCTTCTCTAAAGCCCCATTCAGCTGTGGAATCTTGCTCAGTGGGGTGCGAAGGCCAATATTGGTGTATTTTTCAGATGGTTTTGCAATTGATCTCATTGCTGCCAGACCCACAGGTGGTGCCTGGGGTGCGCCAGGTTGGGGTTGCAGCTCCGGGCTTCCCCTGGCACTACCCACGCTGGAGCACAAGGTGTTCCCACATGGAGAGCTGAGGCAGGTCCATAGAAGAGGGTTTAAAGTGCCAAACTACCAGCCTCCAGCCACCCCCAGCCCTCTGGGGAACAGGCCTGGGTCTCATGCAGGGCTGCACCAATGCAGGGAGTCTTGCAGAGCCTTGCAGGGTCAATCACATCTGAGCAGCCACGCAGGCAGGAGATCACCAGGGTGTGAGGGCCGTAATGGCTGGGCCAAGACATCTCTTTAAGTAGACTATTGCCCTCCTCAGAGTTGGGAGTACTGTAGCATGGAAAGCTGTAACCTGGAGTACTGAGGCAATGAATGGCTGTGCAAGCTTTGATGCTGTAATAATCCCTGTAAGTATAAATGAGCCTTTGATCATAGCAATTATATAAACATCAATTCATTATTTTCGTAGTGTTTTTCAGCTATTTTTTATATTGTATAACTGAGTTTTAACAGTGTTAATAATGAGAAAAAATCAGTAGTATTCTGAACAAAATCTAATTTCATAAGGGATCTATTTTACAGTTTAATTTTAACCCTTAACTACTTGATTTGCTTTCTAGTTAGTTGGAAATCCATCATGTACTCAAAAGAGCAAGTAGGAAAACCACATAAATAATGAAGTTGAACCCCTGATTTAAATTCAAAGCTCAATTCAGCCTTAGCTATAGAGCTGCAGCTGGCACCTCATAATATAGACACTTAAGTGGCCAGTTGATTTTATCCTCAATGTCCACAGATGAAGTTATAAACTTTCTTTAGAGCTTCACTTCTGCTTCAATGCCTGCCCATGGTTTTAGATCTTCAGACTTCACAATGGCCCTGTGTTTCCCTGGCTGTGTGGAAAGTTCCGATAGAAAACCTGCAAACATCCCGTGTATTTAGCTCTCTGCAGCTGTGCAAACAGCACAATGCATTTTCAATATTCTGCTTTAAACATGCACATGGATAATTGAACTTCAAAGCAACAGCTCTGCTAATTCTTTTATGAAGATGCAAATTACTAGTGTGACTTCTCACCAGATTGGGAGCTTAATGGAACAATCAGTCTGATCTAAATCCGCCCTGAGGCATGAGCACAGTTGGGGGTATTTCTGTGAGTCTAATCCATACTTTACTCACTGGCAGGGTGCAAAACTAATAGTAGCCTGGAGTTAGCAAAGTTTTCGCATTCCAGTCCCAATACTCGTGTTACCTCCCCTTATAACCTACATTATTTCGGGAACAAGGGCCCTGATTCTGGTATTATTTGCAGAGAACAAGCATGAAGATAAAAATTTAACCAGGGAAAAAAATTCAAAGTCTTCTCAAAGATTTAGTATGGGAAGATGGAGTATATGTGGAATTCAGTGTCTTCCTTTTCAGCAAAACCATGCTCAATGGTCATTGAAATACATGGCATATTTGGCTCCAGTATATATATTTCCTGGTATATTTTTTAAGTGAGCCTTAACTTGATAAATGCTTGGCATCTTCTCTTCTGACCATTAACTTTGTCCAGCCAGCTTTTAAATGAAAGTCTGAAAAATACATTAGGTGCCTCAAAGGCAGCCAAAGCAGTTTACCATCTTGCTTTCCAGTTCACAGAAACAGATGTGAAAGTTTAACTTGTAGCTATTGAGAAGTCCAGCTCTAGTTAATTCAATGTAGAAAATTAAGGCCCAAGAGGAATAAATGGCTTTGGTCATGCCTTCACACTTTTGCCTATCTCCACAGATACACCTCAAATGAGCTGAAATAACACAGGTTGTTTCTTTTTTTAAAAGCAAGATATTGTGAACATTTGAAATAAATGCGAATTTCAACTTGGAAATGCAATTTGAATTTCCATGGAAGGCCACATAAAACCTTATGGCCTATATTTCCAAGTAGCTGGTAATTTGTAATACAAGAGAATCTTTTCTTTCAGTAAGTGCTAAGGATCTGTGGGCTGAAATTTTGCACCTTTTAAGGTCTCTCCATCTGAAATGCATGTATGCATGTAGAGGGAAATGTCCTGCTGTTCTTCAGTCCTAAACATGGATGGGTTTTTTACATGTTTTAACAAGTTGCCAGCTTCTCAAAGGGAATGCAAACAGGGCAGCTATGCTGATTTTGGCTGGAGTAGAGTTAATTTTCTTCATAGTAGGTGGTATGGGGCTATATCTGGACTTGTGCTGGGAACAGTGTTGATAACACAGGGATGTTTCCCTTGTTGCTGAGCAGGGCTTGCACAGCGCCAAGGCTTTTTCTGCTCCTCACCCCACCCCACCAGCGAGTGGGCTGGGGGTGCACAAGGAGTTGGGAGGGGACACAGCGGGGACAGCTGACCCCAGCTGACCCAAGGGATATTCCATACCATATGGCATCACACTCAGCATATGAAGTGGGGGGAGAAGAAGGAAGGGGGGATGTTTGGAGCGATGGTGTTTGTCTTCCCAAGTAACTGTTACGTGTAATGGAGACCTCCTTTCCTGGAGATGGCTGAACACCTGCCTGCCCATGGGAAGCGGTGAATGAATTCCTTGTTTTGCTTTGCTTGCAGGCACGGCTTTGGCTTTACCTATTAAACTGCCTTGATCTCAACCCATGAGTTTTCTTACTTTTACCCTTCTGATTCTCTCCCCTATCCCACTGGGGAGGAGTGAGCGAGCAGCTGTGTGGGGCTTAGTTGCTGGCTGAGGTTAAACCATGACAGTCCTTTTTGGCACCCAATGTGGGGCTTGAAGAGTTCAAGATAACAACTGGTTTGATTGGAGTGTGCTGGATCAAATTTATAGCTGTAATTGCTGTTTAACTGTTAATTGGCAGGCTTCTGTACTTGCCATGGGGCTTGCTTGCCTTACTGTATATTAGAGTCTAGTGCTCGTTAGTGGCTGCTTTTTGCTTTCACTGCTTGCTGAACTGCTGTACTGCTGATCATCTTTCTCTGCTGTGCCTGGGAACATTTTGATAACAGCAACGCCTGGGCTGGCAGATTGCCATGGCATCGCTGCTGTTTCTGTGCTGCTGTACTGGACAGGCTGGAACTCCAATGTGAACTCGAGTCGAAGGGACTGTGACCTGTGGATGAGTCCATGTGGGAGCAGGTATATATTGAAGCATCTGTGGCCGTGGTTATGTCTGTGCTGCAGCAGGTATACCTCTGAAGGGCTTGTGGCCCAAGGATAAGCCCATGCTGGAGAAGGTTCTCCACAAAGCATCTGTGGCTGTGGAGAAGTCTATGCTGCAGCAGGTACACCTCGAAGCATTGGTGGCTGTGCATGAGGTCATGCTGGAGCACTTCAAAGCATGTAGCCATGGATAAGCCCATGACAAAGTAGGTACACCCCTGGAGGGACTGCAGCCATGGGTAAAGCCATGTTGGAGCAAGTTTACTTCTGAAGGGACTGTTACTGTGGGTAAGGCCATGCTGGAGCAGGTGTACCTCAAAGCGACTGTGGCTGTGGATGAGTCTATGCCACAGCAGGCATACCACTGAAGAGACTGTGGCTCGTAGATAAGGCTCCACTTGGAGTAGGTACAACCCTAAGGGACTGCAGTCTGTGGATAAGTCCAGGCTAGAGCAGAGGGGCAAAGGGAGGAGTTCATTGCAATGCTAAACCCTTTGGACTGGTCCAAAGAGACCAGGGGTGGAGATTGTAATGGAAATATCTTTAAATTGTTGTAACCCAAGAGTTGAGTTGCATGTTACAGGAATTACTGTACACCTGAACCAACGGAGGACATGCCTTATAAGAAGTAGTGCAAGTGCTTGGTTGCCAGCTGGGGTTAAACCACGACAATGGCAAAGGGTAAAGTGTGGAATGAGAATTCTTTTCGTGGGGTGGATGTAGCAACAGAGGTACTCCTGGCAGCTCATTAGTTTGTACCTTACTTGCACTAATGCTGGGGCAGTAACAGGTTGTCGTATATAATCCCATTGCCCCTGTTGAAGGCCAGTCAGATTTTAGCAAGGAGAAGAAACCTCTCCTCCCTGTGCAGCGCCAGTTCTGTACATCAGAGCCAGAGTGCCACTGAGCTGGCACAGAAGGCGGGTGTTGGACATGGAGTGGGTAGCATTTACTTATTTATTCATTACCTCTTTTTTTCTCTTCTCCTCTCTACTCTTTGATCAGAGGCTCTCTACATTTTTTATTTTACCTCCTTGTGCTCCATTTCCCAATCTTTTTTTCTCTACTGAGTTATTTCCTCTGGGTCTTTTTTCCTATTCATTTTTTCACAGCATTTTTGAGGCAGAAAATGCATCAAAGATGCTTCAAGTTTGAGCTGAACTTTAAAACCCACAGTCTTTGAGGGAGTTCAGGGCTAAGGTGGATGCACTTCCCTCCTTGGTGAGGAGGATGGGGTGGGCCCAGCATGTCCAGTTGGTCAGGCAGCCTTGGCTGGCAGGGCAGGTACTGTCCCCAACAAGGACCAGAACAAAGTAGCAGCAGTCTGGTGGGAGCTGCTCACCTGAGCGAAAAAAGCACCACAGCCTGCCGCCTAACCACTGTAACCACTGCTGTGCCTCAGTGGTGGAAACACAAATACTTTAATCTGAAATTTTCCAAAGCCTCAATATTTGGTATGCGAAAAAGAGAAATGCTGCAAGTTGTAGAAAAAGTCCACAGTAACAGAGATGCTCTTGTAGTGTCAGTAGCAAGCAGCACGGAGGTGAGCAATGATGACCTTCAAAAGCTGCCTGTAAACAATGATGCAACTTCCCTGCTAGGGCAATACCGTGAAAACCAATTGTGTGAGCTCGGGAGAGGGAAGTTGGGAAGTGGTGATTCCCTGTGCTCTCCCCAGGAGCTGGCACAGGGGCAAGAGCACAGGTGAGTGTCTCACTGCAGATTCATCTGCTCTGGCCCGCTTCCAGGAGTTTACCTTGCCACCAAATTATCCTCTTAACAGAAGGGAAATGCTAGGAGCCAGTGCAGCCATGTGCAAGCACCCCTGAAAGACGTGGCCTGCTGGCACTTCTTTAAATCTGGCATTTAAAATTGTTCAGACAGATGGAACAAAAGTATGTAATAAAATGTGACATTTTATTTTATCATCTATATTTGTTAAGTGAATTCTGATAATTCCCACTGTCAGTAGCACTGAATGCGAATCAGATTCTGACAATTTGCCATTTATAAAAACCAACTCCAGGGGTCAGACAGAAAAACAAAAAGTAATAATTAATTACAGAATACACATTCATCCATGGAATCTGGCTACAGTGGGTGATAGCTCAGCCTAACAGAAAAAAATGACACAACTCCAAAAAGTCACAGCTTCTATAGTCAATCATTTACAGACTACTTCTCAGTACCAATTGCCTACTTTGTGGTTCTCCTTATATATATTTCTATGTATCAAGGTTTTATTAGAAATTCAGAAAGAAAAAGCATATTTGTTTTCCTCACTGTCTTCGGAGTTAGTCCCACTTCTTTGCTTTGGTGTGTAACTGAGCACCTTCTCTCTGTCCTCTTCAAAGCCCAGCTCCATTTGATACATGCTGTGTCTCCCTCTCGGTGTTTCACTCCCTGCTGCCCTGGACACACTCCCAGAGCCTCTGCAGAGCACAGGTACAGCTGGCAGCTCTCACCAACTGCAGCAGATAGCCGCACTGATTTAACTTCCAATTCTTTATTCAAGAGAAGCTAACCCTGAGGGTCAGCACTGCTGGCTTTGGCATAAGCACAGAGCTTCCCCTGAAAATTGGCATAAACACAGTGAGCCGTGATGCTTTGAAAGATTGCCCCCTACCCCTCCTTTTCCAATTCGGTCAAGGACTTCAGCAGCAATTATATCACTTAATGTTTATTTGGTGCTAAATTGGGAATATTAAGCAGTAAATGATTGAACTTTTAATTAGCAATTAAATTAAAAGCAGCCTCCTTGCTGCAAGAGAAGTGTCATTGAGAACTAGCTTTATATCTGACAGTATTTTGCAAACAGCTGTGCTGCATTTTATAGGTGACACTTTTCTGGGGCCTAGCCCTGAGTTTGCGATGACTACTTACTCCTACTACAAACATGAATAGTTTGCATCCCTAGGACATATCAAAAATACATGTGCAGAGGTAAATATTAATTCCACTGTAGCAGCAAGTAGAAGTCCCAACTTCAGAGCAGAAACTGCTGTGTTAGTATCAGCATAACTGAAACACACCCCAGCCTTGAATGCTGACAGTCTAAGGAATTGCAATAATTGCATAGATGCTTACACAAATGCCTGGAAAAGATAGCCATGCTACTACTAAAATTCGTTGTCACTATTCATTTATGGTACCAATTTTCTCACTGAAGAAGCCAAAGTAGGCAACAAAGTACTGCCATGTGTTTATAAGGTGCAGAAATGAGCTGGAAGTTGGAGATACAAGGGATGGGTTTGTCCAAGTATCTTCCCTTGAGGATCTCGTTAACAGGGGGGTTTATGGTCTGGAAATGGCTCGCTTGGAAATGGCTGTTCCCTCGATGGCAGCAGGCAGTGACTGCAAACCCAGCTGCTTGCAGGTGGGGAACAGGGCACAGGACCTGCTGATCCTGCCAAATTTCAAACTCCTGCAAGCCCAGCCTCTTGCTCCCCAAAGTGTGGCATCCCTCATCCGTGCAAACACAGTACCTATACCCTGGCTGCCACTGGTGGTTGAAAAATACGTGGCTGAATGTAAGTGAAGCCTCTTGTTTGCATCCTTCCGCTCCAGGATCGATGCTGACCTCTTGCTGCATTGATGCTGCAAGGGAAACTCCCCAGCACTGTCGTTGCTCTTAGTGTCAGCTTTATCTCTTTCAGGCTTCCTGAAGGCTGTCTACTTAAATGATACATACAACATTTCACTTTTAAGGAACTTGTCCCTTGGGGTAACCTATGCTGTTTGATGATGCTGAGGAGCGAAGGGAGTAACTGAATGAAGACAGCGTGGGCAGGCCATCAGCTCGTTGAACAAGCAGCAAGCTCCCTGTAGATAGCACTCTCACTGCTGCACGAGTTTGTTTTGACCACTGACTCTCATGTTGTTCCTTTCCAAGTAGTCTAAAAATGCGCACTTATTTGGTGGGTTTGTTTTTTTCTATATCAGAATTATAAGTGAACATTGAGGAGTATTTTCAGGAAGCCAGTTTCAAGTGGGGACGTATTCAGTAGGTGCACCAAACACTGAGCTTCTGTCAGGGAATGGCTGGATGAAAGCTGGGTTTTTGATTGCACCTCTGAACAATACACAGGCCAAAAATTATTTGCAAAAATTATTCAGCAACACATTTCAAATAATGCATATTTTAAGTAAATCATTATGGGCCATACTCAAATAGGAAAAGAGGCAAAATAGTTGATGAATTATTCATGCAGCTTTAGCACTACCGTAATAAATATTACATGGTGTTGGAGGGAAATGAAGGATTTTGAAGTGGAGAAAGAAATTAACTGTGAAGGAAAAGCACCTGAAAATCGGAGAAGGTGAATACACAGATTTGAGATATGTGAATAATAATGAAGAGACTAACGGGAGAAAATAAAAAGGATGACAACTGCGAATCGCTTTGAGAGGCAAAATACTCTTCTTCTTTAGTTCTTTCTCTACAGAGAATATACAAACTTCTCAAACTTCCTTCAGCTCTGTTTAAAAACAAAACAAAGAAAACAGAAGAAGACCCCCTAGAGTTTGCCAGGTGGGAACATACCTAGGTCTGGCTAAAGGGAATTACATGATCAGAGGTATTGATTTACAAAAGGGCCATAACATTTGGAGAAAAATACCACTTTGAATATCAAATAACATGTTACACTTATTTTGCAGAGTGACTTTTCTCACCAGCTTAATACTGAACTAGGACAATAGGATTGTGTATTTTTAAAGGACAGAATCCATAAGGCTTCTGTTGTGCTTTGGGTGGGCACATTCAGCAGCATTAGCTGCCGTGCCATTAAGCACGTCTGAGTGGTCAGTCAAATCTCCTCTGACATACTGCATCAAGTAACAACGTCATTAATTCCTTGTTTGCTGTTTTGCTCAGGTGTAGTGTGTACAGATTCTTACTCATCTTACCAGTTGACTCTTCATTTTAACAACTGAAAAATTAGTATTTTTTTTTTAGTCTTATTTTTGTGTGAGAGAGGTATTTAACCTTTTTTTCCTTCCAAATCCCTTCCTATTTCCCTTCCTTTTCAACAGTAAGTAGAAAATGGGAGAGAAAAGAGGAAACAAGTCAGAAAACCACAACATATTCCAAACAGATTTTGAAAAAACTAACTTTTCTAAAAGTGGAAATGAAGACACATTACACATTTTTTCCCCATTGACAATGGACTTGGGCTTCTTTTAACCTCAGGAATAACATATTAAAATGAAATGTTTTACGATTGTCATTCTGTAAATGTCTCATTTACAAAATCTGTCATGGGCATACCAGTCTCCTCCTCATTGGACATTTACCAGCCTTAGCATATCAATCCATCTTTTGCACATCTGCTCAGAAAATGTAATTAGTTATACCCATATGCTGGAGAAGTACATGCTAAAACGTAAGAAACAGAAAAGGCCAAGCCTTGACAGCCTTTCTCCTTCCTATTATGTGTATTTTCTCAAAGACTCAGAAAAATGAGCAGCTTTTCTTGCCCTCTGCCACAGGGTGGGGATATCACAGTGTCCTAAGCAACTTCAAGAGAACAGGCAAAGGCAATTTATAGTTGATTCTAATACTTTTGGTTCTATTCTTTTGAGGACAATCATTTATATTGTAAAAAGATGTAATATTCTCCAAATAGACATACTTTCTTTCCCTGGTCATTAACATACTTATGAACTTGTCCTTGTGATGAAATTATAAATAAGATGGACAGGGATCCTCATTTGAAGTTTTGTGACATGGGAGACACAGATGAGAAGTTCTTGCTACACAAAATGACACTCATACGTAGCAAATACAGAAACTCTAAGCTTGTTGATCAGCTTTTTCATAGCCGTGCTCGATTTTGCTGGCAAGTGGCAAAGGAGAGAGGGACTACAATCCAAAACCGAACTATGCCTCAGCAACCAAAAGTTGGTTCAGTGGCATCTTCGTGCCACTTTGGCTCGTGGGTAGAGCTGTTCAACATTCAGCAGCGTTCAACCCCTGTGTTCAGTGGCCATGTCTCTGCAAAAGGGCCAAGCAGAAGGCTGGCATAACTCTCTTGGACTTTACTCAGCTACAGGATCCTCTAAAATTTGCTTTTTTCACTAAACAATGTTAATTACCTTGCATTCGTATTAGGCTCTTCTTTTTTATGATACCATAGTTCAAGGCTATAGATACTGGAATAGAGCTGTTATAACTATGATTTATCCATTAATCCCAGCTTCTTCAAAGTTAACCCCAAAGGATGAAATATGCTCTGGATACAATATAGTTCCATCTCCATGGCAAGGGATTTGCACCTGTTCCCAGAATCTGCTGTAATGAAACATTAGTTTAGTTTTTTCCTGGACGGTACTTTATCAACCTCAGTTGGTGGCAAGTTTAAAAAACAAGATTACAATTCAATTTACAAGAGATTTGAGCTTTCAAGAGGACCTCACTGTCATGATGTGGAGCAGAAGCCACTGGCCACTAGTTAAATGATATGGTACAAAACAAATTCTGAAAATGCTGAACTCTGTCAACTCTGTTTTCTTGTTTTCTTACTGAAATCCAAAACAATGTGTCACTGTTCACTATCTGAATTGATTTGGTGTTACAGAAACACTATTTTAAGTTCATCTCTGACACACCACATTTAGTTGTTATGTTGTTTAATGGCTGTACATTTTTCTTAAAAAAAAACCAAAACAAAACCAACTTTCAAATTGTTAGCATTCTTTTACTTCAGTGGGAGTTTCAAAATCAAAGCTGCTGTACCTCCATCCTCCCACTTTTCTTTTAGAATTAATTGGGAAAAAAGAAAAGCTCTCTAATTATACAGATTTAGCTTTTCTTTATAAACTGGCTATTTTAAGATCTGTTTACAAGATTACAATATGAAACATCATTCCAAAACAGTGTGAATTGATTACATCCTTCTGAAGAACATGTAGCAGTAGAATATGCATTTGTAGCTGTTACACTGCCCTATAATTAAGGCTTTATTGCTTCCCTTCTAAACATGTGTTGCTGCTGCTGGAGAACAGCTGAGATACTTAAGATGAGACAATGGAAAATGCTCCCCCCTCAAAAAAAATTCATCCCCCAGCCTTTTAGAAACAAATGGCAGAAGCACAGTGGTCACTACCAAATATAAGAGTAAGTCAAGATACTGATTATCTTTTTCTGCTCCTGTTTCTTTTTAATGAGCAAATTTTCCCCAAATACTATTAATAATTTGAATGTTGCTTAATTGGGAGACTTTGTATTAGAACAGCTGAACACAGTGTTTGGTCTTTTCATTCATTTCCATGGATTCTGGATAACAGCATAATGACGAAGTAGTCGGCAATCACATTGGGAATATTCACGTATCCCAGAATGAATGAACAGACCCCAAAACAAAAGGCACCATATAAATACATTTGCGTGATTAGAATTACTCAGGGAGATCAATTCTACTCTGAACTGATTTCACGTTTTTGAAGAACTGAAATTAATACTGAAATGTTCCTTATGAGCTCTTGTGAGATGAGTGAGCTCTATGTCAGCTGCCAGCCTTATGGGCACAGGGCCGTGCCATCGGACACTGCCCTGGCCTTTTTATGGAGTTACACACATGTTCCTACATCCTTGCTATAAAATAGCTGTACCACAAACAATGAATGAGAGCAAGCTAACATCGGGGTCTGTGTTATTGGAGGGGGACTCCCAAGGAATATCTTCACAGCCTTGCAGTTTATTTGTTCTGAATAAATACTTTTGATAAATGAGATGACATATTAAAGAGCTGATACGAAATAATACTGTTTTCCACAAAGTTAATCCATAAGATGAATGCTTCTAAGGGCAGTTGAACATATATAGCAATAACGTTGATCGGCTTTGTCAAGTTGCAGACAATGACTCTCTCAGCAGTTAAGCCAGAATTCCCATAGCAACCCTCACAAACTTCAGACGTAACATGTAACACACACATTCGGTGTGGGTAACAAGCCATATAAAGTGGGAACAGGAACATTTTGAGTTAAGGGTTAAAAACTAAGCTAAATATAATTTGAATTATGAAAGCAAATATCTTTTTAATTGTATCCAAGGTATTTTTTTTCCTTCCATACTATTTTTTGATCTATATTCTGAAATGTATGCGTAGACTGCAGTCCAAGTGACAGATGAGAGTTATCTTTGTACCACTCTCAGAAATCTCAGTAATGAGACAAAGTACAGTAGCTCCTGTTGCTCCTCAGCATCTCTCTCGGCACTGGGGCATCGCGGTGGCTAAGAGAACCAGGATTACCTTTCCCCAGGGTGTGCCTGGCTCCCGGCCCTCCGTGTCCTGCTCTTCGCCAACTGCTCCGTCAGGGGACTGTGCATCCTGTCCTAATGTCACTGTCAAAGCCCTCATTAAATCTGGGTGAGGGGCTCAGCCGGTGAGCAGGAACCAGTGTGGGACATGTAGGAAGTGGCTTTGGAGCTCTTATGGAAAGGGAAAATAAAAAAAATAATTGGGGAATGTCTTCTACTGGCATCTCTGCATTTTAGCCAGATAGGGCATGGCTTTTTTTACCTTGGTTAAATGAAGCTGGCTAAGACTTTTTGGTTTGACTCAGTACTGCCTTTCTGTATTAGATGTTCTGGATAGGGCTGATGCTGGTCTGTACTGAGAGTGTCTCTGCTTCAGCAAAAATGCATAAATGAAGAAAAGGCTAATATAAAAAAAAGATTCTAGGTTCAGTCTTCAGCAGAAGTGTATTTCTTCATTTGCTGGACCCATATGTAACAAAATGAGGCACAACTGTATTTGTATAATAATTTTAAATTCTTTTAAGAATTGTGTGCTGTAGGACACAATCATCATCACAGAAGATTATAAATTAGTTGCTTTTTCTGCTTTTGTGCCTCCCCTTTTATATTTCTCCATTCTTTTTCTTCCCCACAATGAGATGGTAGCAAAATACCTGCAATCAGAGGAATAAAGCAACATGCTGGAAGGCACCATTAATTACTGAACAACTTAGTTTACTATGTTAAGCTGCCACAATTAGTTTGCTTACAAAATTTGTACTGTCCTGTCATTGAATGAACACATAGTCTCCAAAGAGCTATTCTCACTTAGCTATTTTCTCTCAAACCTGAGTACAAATCCTTCTCTAACCTTGGCTTTAGCCTTGCTTTTATGTCAGCAGAGTATCTGACAGGTTTTTTTGTTTCTTGCAAAGGTATTGCTGGTGGACAAAAGTAGGAGAGGATGTACTATATTCCTGTAATAGTTTTTCTCTTCATAGAATTACTCTCAATTTTCACTTTATTTCATAGACTCATAGATTACTTTTGAGGTTGAAGGGGACCTCAGAGGAGGTTGAAAGGACTTCCTTTGTTTGCTTTTATTAGGTAGAAACTTTGGACTCTTGTGCTGTGTATATTGAAGTACCAAGCAGTAAGAAGAGTTCAAAAAGCATTAGCAATGCTGAAACTTCAGTGAGCTGCTGCTCATTTAGGCAGTCCCTGACAGCCTTAAGGGCTCACTACCAGCTTTGTGGGGCCCACACAATTCTTATGGGCTCATGGGCGGGAGGTGCTGATCTTCAGAGCAACTCTGGCTTTCTCTTGTAAGCCAACAGCCAAATAATGCAGTGCCTAGGCAAAAAAACAGTTCTCCACTTAGAAGTAAGGAGCTTTGTGATAGTTGTACACAAAAGGAGCTTCTTGCTCAGCTCTCATTTTACATACTATTTTTTTACCTCCTGGTGAAAGCTTAGTTTATTATTTGAATGAACATAATTCTAGACTACAAATAAAAAAATAAACATCTTATTTCTTTTCATTTGCAAAAGAGCCTGGTGAGATGCTTTACTTTTGTAAAAAAAAAAAAAACAAAACAAAAAAAAACAAAACAAAAAACCAAACCCAAATTATAACATTGCAACCACTTATTTTTTGTTTAAAGAAGTTAATTCAAAAAGGCAATTCAGTTGCTCTGTAAGCTGACATAGTGTTATAACAGTTACTTAAAGAACAGTGAATC
>NW_009608332.1:75942-87191 GCF_000690535.1 Cariama cristata
TACACCACGTAATCAACATTGCCTTGATTCCAAGGAAATTTCTTAGTTTGGCTTTGACAGTTAACGGCTTAGTGGTAACTCTTGGTTAATAATTAATGCAGACATAATAATGCTTATTCCTTAACTAACCTTCTAAGCAATACAATTATCAAAGGAATTATTCCTAAAACTCAGTGTCATGTCACAGTCTAGATCAAAAAATTTAAACCTCAAAGTATGGCTTTTTGCCTGTAGGAAAACGAATACAATGGATTTTGATAATTTTTCCTATTCTGTTTTAAACAAGGACATCCTTTTACAGTTCTGCATTTCTTTAATTGTATAACTTACCTAAAACAGGATGTACCTTCACTTTTCAGGTCCCTGAAACCTCTCAGATCCACTGAAAGTTTGCGGCTGTCCCTTTCAGGTTCAGATGAGCTGTCGCCTCTCTGTTTCTCCCAGCGAGGCAGAGCCACTGCCAGCAATGGGGCTGCACCCAACCATTGGTGCAGCTTGGAAAAGCAACACAGTAGGTTTCTTGAAGGAGTTTATGGTTCAGTTTGTTGGCCAACATTTCTTTTAATCACTCTGTATTCAATAAGCTGCCACTGTGGGATTGTATAGGTAAGGCTTTTCTCTCTCCATGATGATGGCAGAGCTAGAGCCACGGTAATAGAAAGCCAATCAACAGTTCATAACTGGTTCACACAGTAACAGCTTCAAAGCTGTGCAGTGTTCTATGAACGTTTTGCTGTCCGGGTGCTTTCTGCTAAGGCTGTACAATTTCATCCTTTAGTCACTCAAGTCAGCCCCACCAGCTAGCAGGGAGGAGCTCCTCCATTTGTCAGAAAAGGTTTATTTAGCCATTTCCTTTGTGTAAACTTAAAATATATCAGAGGAGCCTATTACATATACCTCTGTCCTCATCCGTTCTTCACAAAACTGCAAGGGACTGTTTGTGCAATATAGTGGGCAGTGTTGATACGTAATATTAAAGTGTGATTCGGGCATATGAAAGAAAACCCCTTGATATTCCTCCTGGCCTGCAAAGCTCCTGTTGGAAGGTTGGTTTCATGATTAAATTATGCCAGCATTATCCTTATTTTAGTGATGCTATCAATGAAATCCTGCCCATAGCTATCAGGCAAATGAAAGAATTTCAATATATAAAGCCCAAATCTTTTTTAAAAGTTTTTGGGTGCAGGCTGACAGCAGCAGGGGCCAACAGCTCTTTTTTTTTATGCCCACATTTAGTTCCTTTTTCTCTGGACATGCATCTTGCCACAGATCACTTCTCAAGCAACTGAGTCTTCACCAGGCAACTATCTAAAATCATTCAGTGCTTAGAGCCACCGATGTCTTACCCATACAAGCCATCTCTGTTTTATGTTTATTACTGGCAATTTGCACTGGTGACAGCTCCCCTGTTACGTAGCTGAGAAGCTTTTTGTTCTTGTCTTTGTATGTGTTTTCAGTCTAACAAGAGAGAGAAATGCAGGGTTTACAGGCCCTAGGTATGAACCACTAAGATATACAGAGGCAGCATGTTCTCAACAACTGACCTTTTCTTCTATCTTGGAATTGTTACGCCTTTATGTTCAAGACACAGACCACGATGACTAAACCTTGCGGCCGTACAAACTGTGCAATCACAGTCTCTCTGAGCAAGCTGGTTGTGGTTAGCCAGGAGCTGGGGTTTGCACACCGAAATCTGAGCAAAAGGAGGCCTCTTTTCTTTTAAATATTTATTTGACAAGTACCTGTACATGAATTCAGAATGCTGTAATGGGCACTGCGAAAGTATTTGACCAGTAATGCATGACTACCTGCCAATGGTCCTGTCTCTGACGATGGGCAGAAAGGGCGTCACGGCAAAAAATGGAGTTGTTGGGCCAAGAAAACACAGTCACATTTTCTCTGGCTGCCTGAGGAAGCTGATAAGCTGTGCCAGTTCTGTATTCTGCTGGTGGTGATTATCTAGCTAGGAAACTGCAGGTGCAGTTTGAATTTTCTATTTTACAATGAAACACTAATGTTTTTAAAGTGATCTCACATCAATTTGAGAACAAAACCCACACGGATCTGGATGGGAAGCTTTTTGCCACTCAGAACTCGTTTCATGCTCTCTGCAGACACACTAAAACTTTGCATCATTTCTACGCTGGTTTCTTTTCTTGAAGATCAGATTTGCCTTTTAAGTGTTTAATTGATTTCATTCTGCAAATCAGCAGAAGGAAGTTGAGGCCTCCAGACAGAAGCTCTGAGTTGTAAGCAGCTGAAAGCTGAATTCCTAGTCAGACTTCCAGCACTTCAGAAATTATTTAAAGTGGTTGGGCTCTAAAAAGCTCTACAAAGCTATCTGAAAACAGCTGAAAGAAAATTCAGTAAGAATAGGCAGATTGATTTTGAGTAATTGAATAGTTTAAGCACTTTCTAAGCATTAGTCTAAGAAAGGTAAGACTCCATAACAGAAAAATCTTTGGAAATAGGTCTAAATACACAATAGACTTTCTAAAACTGTAAGTTTCAGAAGTATTTGCACAACACAAAAAGGACAATGTTTGATTGCACGTAACAATAGACCTTGGTTTTGCATGATGATAGTGCTACTAGAAAATCAGAAAAATAACATCATGGTCACAAGAAAGCCTCTACATCACTGATTACTAGAGTCTTTCCCCCCACAAGTTATGGTCTAGCTAAAGAGGAAAATAAATTAAAAATAAATCATGAACATAATGAACCACAGCCCACATTTTTACCAAGGATGCAAAATCTCCGATGGTGCTTCTGATTTCCAAATGTCTCAGAGAGCAGCTTTCTGCTCCAGCAGAACATACAGGTAAAATCAATGCAATGCACATTGGCATTCCCCATCTCAGATAACCAGACATTACATTTTCTTAGAGGAGCCTAAATTAGAGGCGCGGTATTTAATTGTTAGTTATGCTTAAATGTTCATATCCTTCCAGGCAAGCCTATTCAAGCTCAATTTCTTGAACTTTCGCTTATCTGGTATTCAGTGTTACTGCTGTCTATTTTGTTGGAATCCCATTTATAGGACCATAGACTACTGAGAGATTAGGAGCTGAAAACAGCAGGCAAAATTGAGTATTAATAAATGCAAATTAATGCTCACTGGGGAAAAGCCAATTCTCCTATATATACACACTGATGGAAATTAAATTATTTAGTAACCTTCAGAATAGCTCTTAATGTTAGTGGACAGTTCTGTGGAATGGCAGCTCCGCATTCAGTAGTACTTTAAAAAAGAAATTAGGAATTAGCAGGAAAAGAACACGTACATTTCTGGTGTGCCTGCATTTTGAACACAGGTTGCAGCCAAACTAGAAAATATAGAGAAAAGCAATAACAATGAGCACGGATGTGAAATGCCTTTTGTACAAGATGGTATTAAGCTATGGCTTTTCCTCTGGGAAAAGAGGCAGTGCTTGGAAGACCCACTAGAAGTTTGTAAATTCTTCAGTGGCACAGGGAAGACAAATAGGAAATAATTGTTCGTCTCCTCTCATAATTTAAGAAGCAGAGGGCATTACTTTAAATTATTGGGTAGCTAGTTTAGGAAATTAGGATTTTTCCTGCAAATTAAATTGTGGAATCCATTGATATTCAGCATGGTAAATACTGAAAGTTTAGGTGGAAAAAAAGAAAATAAAGCACAGGGAAAGGCATTAAAGTCTATTAAGCACATTGACAGAAACTCTGATGTTAAAAAACCCCAAATCAGCGGGAAGGATACAATGAGAAAAGAGCATAGTCCGGCCACGTTTTTCTTCCATGCCTCCTGCGAGTATCCGCTGCCAGCACTGCTGGACAAGACACTGCACGGCACAGCCCCGCAGCACCGCACCGCCCTCCTCCTAGCACGGAGTCCCCTCTTGTCTGTACGTGGTACTGGGAGAGATGCATGCTTCAGAAGCATCTTAACTGCTATTTTATAGCACACAGAAATAAAAGACCTGAGCTTTCATCAATACTTCATGGGGGCAGCATGAGAGCAGCAGAAACGGCCATGCTGGTATTCCAGGTCTTACTTGCAATCTAAATTTCTTAAGATCAAAGCCACAAAATGACTTGTCCAGCTTGGACAAGTCCACAGCCACCCAAGTGCAGCCGTGTGCTCAGGAACTGATCCTCCGCGGCAATTAGGTGACTGACAAGAGCAAGCTCCCAAAATACCAGCACAAAAGTTGAAGGTGACGGCTGAAGCCCTGCTGTTCTGCAAGGCCAGAGCAGCAGTTAGGCTGTCTCCGATTCCTGCACCTCATTCTTGCCATATTCAGACTTACGCTTGCTCAGACCTTGACTTCCAGGGAGAACAACTGCAGGAATTATAAGTGCAGACCGACAGACCTTTTGGGTGGAATAATTCAACGGCTAGAACACTTTAATCTATATTGCATGAGTGAATCAGCTAATCGTTTTAATGCAAAACTCTCTTTTCCTTGCTTATCCCTTTCTCTTCGACACTGGCTACAGAAAGAGGGAGGAAGTCAGGGATTACAAGGAGGGTCAGCCATGGGAGTAAAAGGTTTGATCCTTCGAACCCCAAATGGAAGCTCTTGTGTTGGCAGGATCAGTGCTGCGGCTAACATTGTATCATTGTACAAACAGTCTGTTTCATGAACTGTGAGATTTTACTTTATCCTTCAAAAAATGTCAAATTGAGGATGTTTAATAGACATGCAAATACTGCAAACTGAAAACTGAACTAACAGTACTTTAAAGTAGCATTAATCTCACAGCACATATTCAGCATCTTTCCATACCATGTTGCCATTGGGTGACTAGCACAATCTATTAAAGTAATCCTGAACAGCTCCTTGAAGACTACACTAGGTAATTTTACAAGTGCAGGAAATGACTCAACAAAGAAAATATAACAAGCACACTAAAATACTTCTTAAAGATTAGGATACAGACTGAAGACAAGCTTTCCTTATTAAACTTTTTTATTAAAATGGAGCTATTTTTACATATTTAAAATATTTTATATCCAAATTATGCAATTTTTATGAAAACAATTGTATGCAAACACTTGCATAAAAATATGTAAAATCACAGCTAAGCAATATAAAGCAATATATAGCGTGTTCCAAAATGTATTTCAGGACTAGAATACCTGAGTTTTCAATAAGCTGGTTTCTTGCATTTCACTGATTTTTAAGAGTTAAATTTAATAATGTATCTGATCTTGTATAAAGCACTTCTTTGGTTGGGAGAAACTGCATGGAAAAGGCAGAGATCAAGCAGCGACATTACTCAAGGCCTATCTTCAGAATCTTCTTCCACATGAAGATCCACTGTTTGAGATGCTAGGAAGGACTCCCATGTAGCAAGGCACTTAAAAAAAACCCACAGATACATATAAATATAGCAGATACATTTCTGTAAAACTGGTAGCCAAGGAGAAAAAGAAGAAAAAAAAAAAAGCAGAATACATACGCATTGTCACAAGCTGCTTTTGTGGGACTATGGTAAGAGCAAAATATGGTTTCCTAGCAGCTCAGTGATATGCACAATGTTAGCCAACATGCTGAGTGAGCTGTAAAGGTCACTTTTACATAATGACAAGTGCACAGTGTGAGCATCATAATTATATGTGTTAGCATGGAAGATGCTAACATTAATTATGCTCTTCTTTAATCTCTCTCTTTAGTTACAGGCAAAGATGTCTTCCAAATAGAAAGCAGACTGTCAGGCACAGTTCCCTTGTAATCTCTGTGGATTCCTATTGTAGACCCAATTTTCTTCTGAAGTTAAATTAAAACAGTTTTTTTCTAAACACACAGAGAATTCATTTTTCCCCTGAGTAATGGGAAAGAAATGGGACCAGAAAGGCAGGGGGTTGGGGAGGGCAGGGAAATTGTCATCCTTACAACAAGTGGCATTTCTCTCATAGAAAAATGTCTTTATAATTGTACAAACTATTTTTTTTATTTGAAGCACCAAGTTACTGTAAGCAGTAAAATGGAAAAAAAAAAAAAAATCCCCAAATGACACTGGCTTAAATGAGTGTTGGCAGCTTGGCAAACCATTATAAATCATAGATTAATGTTGAGAGTCATGGCAAGGCTATCACTAGGTAATCTGTGGTGTGTTGATGCTTGTTACCCAAAGTACCAGTTTTCTACTATTTCAAATCTGTCATTAGAACAGGGCAGGCAAATTCATGCAATAATTTTACCGTTTTGATGCTATTGAAAAAAAAAACAAACACCTTGAAATGGAAATGTTCTAATAAGATTTTGAATGCAGCTTATTTACTACTTATTGTACACAATTTTTTTCATGAAGAATCTGAAATATTCACAATAAATAAGTCTTCTGAAATTTCTCAGGAAATATCTTCTTTTATATTAAAACCTGGACAGGATACTCCATTTATCTGATCTTTGAATTAAATCAGTACCCTGAAAACAGCATCATTTCCTAAGTGAGAACTTTTGCCATAAGCTATTCAAGCCACAGTAATTTGCTATGCCCAGCTACATTGAAATATCTAGCATCCATCTGTCGTTACTTAGGAGAAGTGGAGAATATGCTAGATCCTGCTTCTTGAAATTACAGCCACCTAACTGTCTTACTAGACATTTCTAGACAATGACTTCAAAACCCTGCCATTAAATATGTAGATTTAATTGTATTACATTAAAGAGCCTAGGTCCTGGTATTATTGCATATGTATGTGCAAGCAGACGAGTGGGAGGATCTGATAGTCACAAATAATGTTAAAGTATAAGCTCAAAGAGGAAAATGAAGAAGACACACGGGATGACTGGAGTTGGGGGAATCCGTGATGACACAAGGACGCAGAACCAGGGATACCCATAACAAAAGTAACAAGAAAAAGCAAACAAAAGTCAGCAGCGATTAGGTCTCTGAAGACAAAAAAGTAGAAGACGTGGGTCTGCAAGATAATGAGAGAGGTTAAAACAGCCGACTGAGATAAGAGATCACAAAGAAAAAAGTATGTGGGAGCTTATTTCTGCATAGGTTTTGGTTTTTATCAGGCATGTTAGAGCCTCTTTCTGTTATTCACATATTGTCCCCCTAGACTATAGAAACCATGAATCTACTCCCCCAAACTTTCTTTTCTGATCTTGCTGACAAAATCCCCAACTAACTTCGGATGCTTTTGCACACAACATTATGCTGCTGTTCAGAGCACATCTAAGGTTTGAATTACTGTGAAAAGTGAGGAATAATGGGATAAAATTCATGTGGAAATCTGCTTTCTTCATTGACTTTTTGGAGAAATGTTATTTTGAAATGGTAAATATAAAATCAGAGAGAAATGGTGAAAATAGTGCTAGCATGAACAGTGATCTGCAAGTGTTGCAACCTGATTTCTGACTTAAAAGGTCTTTTTGACTTTTCATATAAAGCCTCTAAGTTTTGATCATTAGATTCCCCTCTACTTCATGTGACACTGTGGCAGCTGAGTCTAAGATGCTTGAGCTGGAAGGTGGCATCTTGGGTTTAAAATGTCAATGAGGCAGCTGCTAGCAATGTGTCTTCACTGTGGTGCTTGAACTCAGATTTCTGTTTGCTAGAGCCCAGCCTGGATTACCATCCTAGGTTTTTTTCTAGGTGAGGGACAAGAAATGATCAGTGTTCCCTGAAGAGTCTTTTGTTGGCAACGACTGATGGGTTTTTTTCTGAACCACAGTTTAATTTATACCATGTAACTCCATGTTTTGTCATTCTGTAATTTCAGTAACGTGAATTAAAATACATATATCAGCACTGGCTAGAATGTAAAAATGATTTTATGTTATCTTTGCAACACTAAGCCAAACTGCATGTGTTAAAATGCAGTCACAATATGTTGCGTAACTAGATAGATACAATCTACTGCAGTCTTTCCAGACAAAGATGCAAAGCATTTTTTTTCAGTGACACAAGTTATTCAGTTTTTAAATCCTCATTTATATAACCAAAACACTCTTTAAAAAAAAACGTAAGAGCAATGGTGGCTCATTTCACTGTCAGACATCACAGTGCTGCTACAGCTGACAAGTTTTGTAATTAACCATACCAAAACAAAACTAGGTCTTTGTGCCTTAGGCTCAAGCTTTTTGTATTGTGAAGCATGAACTGCATAAACGACATTTTGTTAGTGATGTGTACTTCAACATTGTTACAGAATGATTTTACTTCATTCTCCCAGGAGGCTGAAAATGGAGACCTAAATAGAGGATCAGCCAGCTTTCATAAAGGAGACAGAAAGGAAAAAAAAAAAAAAAGAAAAACCAAACACAGGGAATTAAATGTGCATGCATAGGATTGAAATTCATAATCCAATTACTTGTAAGCCCAGTAGAAGACATAAAAAAGCCTAAATACACCAAATGAAATAGCAAGAGCTTAAATAAGGCTACTTTACCTAAAATAGTCTGGTTACTACTGCAGGTCACACATCTATTCTTCAACATCATTTTTAGAAAAAACAGCAAAAAGGTTTTCATATAGCACAATTGCATATTTAACTAAAAAAAGGAAATATAAAAATAGAACGTGTAGTAAGGATGATAACAGAAGCAGTGTGTTACATGACATGTGCGTTTCTGTTCCAGTTCCCTGTTTTCCATGGTTGATACCTTAAAAATATCATTTATGATGGCATTTTGTGGAGTAAAATCTGAAAATGATGTCGTGTGTGTGTCTGAGAGAGATTAAAAACACTCTCATAGTTTCTAGGTGCAGGAAACAAAAACTTGAGTGCATAGAAAGAGTTATTCCCAATATAAAAATGTCTTCCTAAAAGTATTTAAAAGAAATTTTTATGGTTGAAGTGAATGAGGGTTCAGAGATGGATCCTGGCTTTGAAGCGACATTCATGGAGACAAACTGGCTCAGCCATTTGGGAGTGAAAATCACATGAAGTTTGTTAGCTAAATTCCCAGGCATTGCTAAGGTAGGATGTGATCAACATGCATGAGCAGCTAACTTGTTGCTACACAACCAAATAACTAGTTAAATGCATCGCTACAGAGGCCTCTAGGGCAAACAACAAATCTCATCTATTTTTCTACAGCTTTTACTAGATAGAGAGGTACTTAAGGGCTTTGGATTTAGAGGGAAGTTGCTGTAATGGGGAAGGAGTATTGGTTTGCCCTGATGACTCTTTTGGATCAATTTATGCCTGTACACAATGTAGGTCACAGAAATAAACTAAATTATGCTTGAAGTAGTTAAGAAAATCAGGAAATTGTTTATATTTTTGGAAAAGAGTAAGCTGTGTCAATACGAACAAGAATCTTACTATATGAAAGATAACTTCAGCTTTTTATCAGATTAAGCTGCAAAGGTTTAACAGGATTAGCTTGACATGAGAAAAATAAAACTAGAGGCTACGCTTTAAAACAAAGGCTCCTCCATGCACAAGAAAGAACATGTTCTTTTAAAGCCAAAACTAATTAAATATCATCCTACATTATGAAAAAACCCCAATCTTCCTGCATTTACTAGAGTACCTCATAAGCAGTGGAAAACCAAACTCTGGTATATTTGCTGGATTTATAATGTCTAACTAGTCTTTGGATTGAACTGCAAAATCTAGCCACTTATTCTGGTCTTTTTTTCTGAACAGAATAGATTAACAAAGTTCTTTGCTGAGAAAAATTAATTTCATTTTCTTTGATGCTGTAAATATCCTAGAGACTATAGTAAACACATGAGAAAAACAAAAGGAAAAATTTAGTAAATGTTTGATTGCTATTGCTCTTTGAAGCCAGAGTTCAACATTGTCTGGTTTGGTTTTGCTAATTTGTACCAGGAACACTTCAGACATGCTAGCTAAATAATAATATCACCACCAGTAACTGTGTGTCTTGTTTTGGTTTTAGTAATGCTGCATCTTTAGGGCTCTGCGGCGTATCTATACCTAACTTAAGGAGAATACTCCTGGCAACATTCAGCTTTCTCAGCTGCAAGCTCCACCCTGTGGACAGTTGTGATTTCAGCTGTTTGGCAGATGCCTCTTCTGGACTAAGGGGTGGTGTTTCAGACAATAGCGTCACACCTAAGGCATGTGGAAAAGGAATAAAATAAATGGTATGGTGTCAACGCATGCTTTGTTCAAGAACTTTTCTCTGCACGGCAAACAAATCGATGCTATTTACTTCAGAAAGAGGAGTAAAGTTCTGAGTTTTTAAAACTTAAAACCTTGTCATATTGTTTCAGAAAATCCTCCTTATTTTAGCAATGCACTGATAGTCATTATTAATACAGTATGTATGTTATTTGCTTTAAGCCTTTGTGGAAGACAGAGAGTCTTAAGCATGTATTCAACTCTTTTCCAGAAGCAAAGAAAAGGAAGTAGAGAACTCGATGAACTCTTGAGTCCAGCTACAGGAATACCAAATGATTGGTCAGTCATGGTAATTCTTGGCTACTAAATGACATTATATTTAAATGTTTTCTGACATAGCTTGTATGCTATCACAGGAAAGCCTTCATTCTTATAGGCCTGCATAAGAGCACCCTGTAAATTTCCAACACTGGGCTTTAATTAGTGTCCTTGTTACCACAGCACTGAGAAACACAAAGAGATTGGTGATTCCACAGCTGCAGAAAAAAAGGAACACTTCTCATTCAAGTATATTAAATGTAGATAGCCAATAAACTGGAAGGCTACAGAAATACCTCTGTTTGTTTTGAATCAGTAAATCCAGAGAAATACAATTACAGGTAACACTTTAAAGTAGCACTTTAAGTAACATCAACAACACTTCAGCTTAAGGGAGACATACTGTTTTTATGCTAGCCAAGTGATGCTTGACAAGTTGACAGCAGAATCCTTAAGCAACTACAATTAAGGAAAAATCCAAATAAATGTAAGGTCATACTCTTTGCCCATATTGTGACAAAGAGGAAATAACATTTTAGAAATTCTAGTGTACTTTGACACACTGCTATGTTGTACTTGATCACACTGGCTTTAGTTTTATACAGTCTTGAAGGACTGGATTCTCTACTGCAAAAGCCACCAGAAAACATGAGATGTCTGTCTCTCGTTTTTCAGTAGTTTTCAGAAATCAAGGGGATGCAGAGAATGGCCACTAACAGGAATGACTCCTGGTTAGGTTGTGCGCCAGGGAAATGAAGTCAGCAAGACTGGGGAATAATGAGTAGCACAGTGAAATGATGCCGTAGAGAAGGGAATGGGACAGTCCTCGTGGAGAGGCAAGAACAGGAGTTTAACGGGGGGGGGGGGGGGGGGGGGAGGAGGGGAGAGAAGG
>NW_009608332.1:87222-104699 GCF_000690535.1 Cariama cristata
GGTAGTGACTCAGTTAGAAAGCAGGAGATGATTCCTCATAGGAGATGAACAGAAGAGCTGGGCAACTGAATCATATCCATGGCATCCGTGGTGCCTGGGAGCATGCACAGAACATGCTTTGGGGGAAAAAAAAAAGGCAAGAAATAAGATGAGGGATGCTACAGCAAGGAAAGGCTTAGTAAGCATCAAATGGTGCATCAAAAGCATGAACGAGTAATTTAACTTCGGACATGTAAGAGAACATTAATGATGCAAGTAATGACTGAACAAATGAAAAACACTGTAACAGGCACTGTGTTTGTGCGTGAGTTTAATGAGTGAGACTCAAACAATTATCTTTAAGGTAGGATTTCATTTTCTACTGAAAGAATAAAAATCACATTGTGATTCTCAGGTTTCTGAGATTCCCTTCCAGAAGTTTCACTTCCAAACAGTGAAAGCAGATGCCAGGGCTTCTTTTTCTGATGTTTTCAGGAGTGCATTGCACACCTGTAGTTTGTAATGTAAGGGGCTCTGACAGTAATCACTTCTCCAATAATTAACCATCAGCATTAACCACAGGTCTCAAATAAATGTGCATATTTTAGATCAAAGCTCCCAATCTAAACATTAATTTTATCAAATTCTGTTGAATGTCAGGATTAAGATAATGATTTTCTGATAAAACAGAAAAAAATAGGTACGCCCTCACTTTGCAAACAAGGAGTGATACAGTCAGCACAATGTTTTCTATTATTGCAACTGCTGCAGTAAGATAAGGTGTTTTTTTCTAAAATCTAGATCTACCGAGATGTAACAGCAAAAACATTTTATGCAGATTTCAATATTCCAGAGAAACATCAACAAAGAATAATGTCTCAGCATAAACCAATTTGGCCGGTATTTCAGAGGCTATTTAAGAAGAACCACTGGCAGTTACAGAGATAGCTGAACCATTTTCTGCAGTTTGTGACTTAATGATAGTAATTTCATGTACAGTACAAGCTTAGGCGTTCTGAATTAAAATCCTAATTCAGCAAAAAGCATTTTAGACAGGAAAGAGAACCAAAGAATTATGTTTGTGTTTTAATTTATCTAATAATTCATTAACAAAATATTCCAATATATTTAGCAGCATTTTAACATACATATTGCTGATATAGAAGTCAGAGATCATCAGTAACTGAGGAAAATGTGAGAGGATGCCAAAAGCTTGCTGCCTGATTTCAGAAAATATTTTGATCTTAATATGTAACAACAGATTGTCAATGTCCATGCATCTCACAGACTCTATGTTAATTAATTAGTCTTGATGATCAAGAGCTTTGTCTTTTCAATTATGTTTTAACAAAATGATTTGTAAAATCAGGACACTGTCATTGGCTAATGGGAAATCCATAAAAAGTTCAGAATACAGGATTGGAAGTTACAGTTATCAACATATATCTGTGAAAATTACTAATTTATGATTAATAGATGGCTTAGTGTATTCCAATTTTTTTCCCCAAATAAGGAGAAATTCTTTAAAAAAATTCAAGACATCTGGGATATTTTCAAAATGTGCACTTCAATCAACAATGTCTTCCCCATGAAGAAATTTCACAGAATGCTTAACATATTTTGGTATATGTTTTCAAGTTCTCTTTCTTAGTACATATTCTTATAAAAGGGAATTCTTACCAAGACTATTAGCCGTGGCATTTGGGTTGAAAATAAAAATCTAATTTCAGCCACTTTCCTTTCTTTCTGAAGTAGTAAGTTTCAATTATTAAAAGATTCAATTTATTAATTGTATACACTGGTGGCATTTGTATTTTTTTTTAAAAGTACAATAAGCCTTTCATACTGACTTCTCAAAATTGTATTGTTCTTCTTTATCCTTGTAAAGTCATTATTTCATGAAAGACAATTCCTTAGAGAAGTAACAACGAGGACTTCCTAAATGTGCTGTCTGAAATGGAATCACATTTAAACGTTTTCCTCATACAAGATCATTTACACAAGTTTGAGCTTTCCAGAGGGCTTCTTCATGCAGTTACAGGAAAAAGTTTCCAAACTGAAATATAGCAGCTGACGTTGAACCGAAAAATATGTTCCGAATTGTTGTGGTTAGTAAAACAAGAGTGCCCTCTGTCGATAATGAACTCCGGATCAACCACTTGGGCACAAATAAAATAACGTTTTGCTTGAAATGTGTCAAATTAAGAATAACTGCCTCCCTCTTCCCGCAAAAACAGATTCTAAAGTTAACCCAGGTTTGAACTAAAATGCAAAAATTCCTCTTTACAGACAACCCATGGACTTCTCCACTGAAATAATCAATGAAAAAATAACATTGCTATGAAAAAGTATTTTACCTCTTCATAATAACGGAGATTATTCTCAGCCACATTAGTGAATGTTGATCTCATATCATACTGCATGTTTTGCTTCCACCTGTCCCAGTCCGCTTTCAAAGCATTATTGGCACATTCGACTTTGTCTTCAAGTCTCCCAATCTCTTCTGAGAACTAAATATGAATTGTAAACATTAAAAAATATTAGTAAAGTCACCACATCAAAAGTGATCGAAATCAAGTCATTGTACTACAGACAAACAGAACTGCAGAACCAAGGCTGGTATTTAACTTAGCACAGAAAATCATTCTCCAAGGATAAATTTAAATTTTATTCTTAATGAATAACTCAGTACAATTTCTGAAATAAGAATAACAAAAATTCTAGACCAGAATTAAAGTGTTGCTGAAGATGTTTATTGACTGAGAAGTTACAGACTCTGGCACCTCTCTACTAGCACTTGACAGTAATGCATCTAAAAAGGAAAATATAGAGGGCTTTACTGAAGCAGAATAAACTATGCAAATTAGATTTGGCCAGAAAAAACGAGAAAACCCTGACAGAACCTTTGATAACCTCAGGAGAAATGAGAATGGGGAGAAGACAGCAGAAATCAAAAGCACAAGCTTTTTGATTTCTTGCAGGTCACCTTGCCATGTTTTCTTGTGACCATATGAGGGAGACAGAAATACAGAAGCAGAGAAAGAAATTAAACCAAAGGACTTCTGCAGACAAGAAACTCTTTCACAGTGATCCAGGATCACAAACATTAAGGGCTGCTCTACAGTCATTATTTGCTTTTAATTACTGTAGATGCACAAAGTGACTTCTCAGCTAATGGGAATGAGTAAGTGGACAGAGGCCCTCTCTTCAATGCATCTTCTAGTCCTCTTAATAATTTTGTTACCTATTGTCATTCACTAATCAGCTGTGCCAGTGCTGGCTGGCACCCCGACACAGAACGAGGTACATCATCTGCAGCTACACTGCCAGTGCATCTGCTGAGACTGCACAGCAACTGTCTGCAGCAGGAGGGAGGACAGGCAGAAACACCACCAGTAAGAAACATCAAGCAGGAAAAGTTAATCTCCTTGGATTGTTTCCGTTGCAACTCGGGTCCTGGTGCTTTCATGGATATGAACTTCAGAATTCCAGGATTAACTTCCAGGATTTTCAAGGAATGCTTACGCTATTAGGAGAATGCAGAAACATCAAAATTCAAAGTGGGATGTGGAAAGTCTTGGTGTGCAGCCTCCAGCTTGAACCATGCAGGGAGGACAGCGTTGCAGTGCAACAGCCAGCAGTGCTGCTGCCATCAGACATGAACGAACCAAGCAGCACTGCCTGAAATGGTCACAGAACCTGAGCCCAGTGCTTAATTCACAAACCACTGATCCCAATTCAGTTTGATATACTAGACTCCTTCAGCTCTTACAAGTAGCCAAAAACTCCTTAGCTAGTAAAACTGAAAATGTCATCTGAATGCATTTTCTCCACATTCCACAATACACAGATGAATAAATATTTTCAGTTAGACTTGATTTCTACGCTGATTTTCGTTGCCACACTTCCAGATTAATGAAATACTGGTTATTAATCAAGAACAAAATAGAAGATATTATTCCTACTTTACTGAAAAGCCCAAGTTCAATTATCTAGCCAGACCAGTAATCAAACTATGGACAAGAGTAATTTCAACTACCAACACCATATTCAATATGAAAAGGTTAATCCAAAGTTTAAATGTGGGGAAATTACCTTTAGAGGAATTACAGGCAGCTGGATTCGTTATCTTGGGCATGTGCCAAGTTAATTGCCTTTTCTTCAAATAACAAAAATGAATGCACACAGAATACTGGAAACAGTGAATATTTTTAGATGAATTAGAGTAGGAAAGGCAGTTGAATCAATTTTCTGCTTTTGCAAGAAAGAAGTCCATATATGGAAATGAGCTAGGCTAGACACGTAAAGAACTTCTCCGATTCAGAAGTCATGCTGCTGCAGCTTCCCATTGTCTCGATCTTCCTATCTTTTAAGACATTTATTTTACAGTTTGTTTTTGTCCTGCCTTTTCTAGGAACTACAGATTTCTTCCATGGTGTAGTCACAATGTGATGTGGACAGGCAGACTCTGTTGTACATCCCTGCCTGGATATGCGGTTTCAATATCACCCTCTAAAGCCCAAAAGAAACTCTGTGTTGTACCAAGGCAAGGGTTGGACTTAAGGTCTAGAGACAGCATTATGCCACACTTCATCATCTCAAGCAGACAGGTTTAAGATCTACTTTTTCACAACTGAAGAGAAACATAAATGCCACCCTCTTCAGCTGCCATGACAGCAGAAATCAAAGAAGAATGGCTTGGTCTCAACAAAAACATCTACCTAGTGTGTTTCTCATTTACAAGGTGTAAATTGTTACAATTTATCCTGCAAATTAAATATGATTCTGAATCCATTTTCTTACACTGATCTGACTGAGGCAGCTAGTGTGATAGATTAAATCTCACATCAGTGATGCTCTGAGAAGGACACCACAGTGCTAATCAGGCATTGGACCATGGGACAGGAAGGTGGGAGCCAGACACTGCTAGGGCAGAGCGCTACCAGACATGAATGGTGCGACCTGTAGCCAAAGAGACTTGGCCCAGTCACCAAATTACCTGGTAAGTGACACAGCATTTTACACTATCTCACTATGCAAAATAGCGTGAATTTCTATCTGCTACATGAATTAATCCTATAGCTTGGTGATGCTAACCTTTTTTTAGCCTGGAGTTAAAACATAAGATACATTCAGAATGTAATAGATTCAGCATTTCATCTCTTTACTACTCAGTTTCAAGCCTAAACACTAGAATCCTTAAGTTAGCATTTAATGCTTATCTGGTTCTGTCAGAGCACATTACACCAACCTTTTGTCAGAATTACAATTAGCACTAGTGGCAGTACCAAAACTGTTCAGCACTCCCAAACCACAGACGGATGCACTAGCATTGCTGTGTATGCCTTCAGAATGGAGCATGGGAGCCATGGAGCCACAAACTCCCAACATCTTCACAGCCAGAGCTCTGGAGGTAAGAAAGGTCTAGATAAGCAGAAGGACACCAAAGTCCTCCAAAATATCTCTGTCAGAGCCTGCATCCTGCATCCAAAATCACAGTCTTCAAATCCTTCATACCCTGAACAACTGCTTTCCTCATGGACTAAATTTTGCAGTGGGAGACAAGGTTTTGGCTACCTAATAGCACCACAAGCAGCTTTCTAAAAGCCCAGTGGCAGAAGCACAACTCAAGAAAACGTTTTTTTTCCCAGCCAATGAGCTTGACATCTCGTAAGGTTTAATTTGCAATTCTAGCCTATTTCAGCTGCACTGACCTTGGGGATGTTTTGCATTCTCCTGCTGTATCACCTCCTGTTTGTTAAATCATTTAATGTTTGCCGTGACCAATGCTAAAGATCTCACAGCCTTTTATCAGCTCTAATGACAGTCTGAGATTCCTTATCTATGGTGGAAGTGTACTTCAAATGAGATTAGAGTTCATGCCACTCATTGTCAGCAGAATTTCTGGCTACTAGATTGCACTGACAAGTTCAATCTGACATCTGTGAGATCATTAGAAGCTACATGAGTTCTGTTTAGGAGCAGAAATGTGCAAATACAGCCAAACTCAGTATTTGACACCAATTCCAATAACAGTACCTATGTTGTGACCACCTTTTATTCTGAAATCAGTCTGGTTAGAAATGTCAGCAAAATATTTCAACACATAATAAAAATTAAAACATAGTAAAAAACTGATTAAGAAAACAGTTAAAAGTTACATGAATGGTTAAAAGTAGCAGTACAGCATGCTCTGTGGCCAGACTATCATTAATACAAAAAGCCTTCAACCTCTAATTAAGAAAAAGTCTTCAGGATACAGCTGCCACTCATTAGAGAACACAGGACTTTATTATCAGATTAGACTAACAGACATCTGTTTTACTGCTCTCATGAGACTGCAAGGAGAATCAGGCTCTCAGAAACTGGATTTTTTTGAAATGAGTAAGAAATAGAGGACTTGGAAAGGTAAAGCAAAGATCTGAACACCTGGGTAATCACACCATCCAAAGGCTTTTACCAAAACAGTAAACACAGTTTTGGAAACAGAAACAGTGAAAAAAACGACCAGGCTGTGCAAACTGATCTCAAAATTTTACTGGAAGCAAGTACAAGCATCTCACTATGGAGTATGTCATTGTCAATATCAAATCAACATGGCATGATCAATACTATACTAAAGGAAAAATACTCCTTTTTGTCTGTAACAGTTCAGGAAAAGAGAGTGCAAGCACCTTGTCAGAGGACTCCATCAGATTATACTAGAAATAGATTCTGAAAAGACCACGTCCTGCCAGGGAATGTTCTCTTCCCTACGGTGGACAGCAGTAAGACTAGCTGCTAAACAAGCTCTATGAAATTGGAATTCATTGCTGAATCCCTCTGTGCAAATGCAACTGTTTTTAGCAGGTTGACAACAAACCATACAAATGGGAAGTACTGATTAAAAGGGGTGCAACGTTAAAAAGTTGATATAACTAGCCACATACAAATAACCTACGCAATGACGTGTAACAGTCCTTCTGCCAGAATAAATTCTTAGAATCATAGTCATACAATATCTCAAGTTGGAAGGGACCCATAAGGATCATTCTTAATATATACTGTGCTTTTACGTGCAGTGCAACGAACGCGTGCTGCTGGCACGCGGGGCAGCCCTGGCGCAGGGTGCTGGGGACGCGGGCAGGCTACAGGAGGAGCCGGCAGCGGGTCTGCCCCTGCCCTCACACGGCAGCAGGGAACAGCGTGGCCTGCAGCCAGCAGAGGTCAAGGACCTGCCACTAGTACCCCAACTCCCAGCCCAGGGGCCTTCTCCAACTTACCATCCTCCGCGCGTGTTATAAGAGCTTCAAACTTTATATGCAAGCTAAGGACAAAGGACAGGAGAAGCGGCAGAGGATGCAGAGAAACAAAACCAGATTCGAGAACACAAAGGCAGTGAAATGAGAGGGCAATGTAAGATTTAAGTCAACAGAATTTCTGCTTCACGAAAAAAAAACCCAGAGGTATTTACTTACTGTCCCACTGCAGTACACAGAGGCAAATTGTTACAAAATACACCATAGCTATCGTAGATACCAGACAGTGGTAATATATTCTTATTTATTCAGCTCAATGACAAGAAATCAAACAAAAATATGCATTTCAAGTGCCAAAAACTATCTAAACAGCTCATCTTTACAGGAAAGCTAATTACGACAACCCTAATGAAAAGTATCTGAAATGTCAAGGACTTTCTCCTTTGATGTATTAAAAAGTTATTAAGTCATTTTTATATATTAATTACACTGTATAACACTTGGTGTTAACAGTTAACATTGTGCTAAAAGGATGTGGAGAGTTAAGTAATCAAAAATTTTAAAAATGCCAATACCCATCCCAGAAGTCCCTTTTAATTGGCCTGCTGAGCCTTGCTGATGGTTTTGGGGATGCCTGGCCCCATGGGCTACCAGTTACAGTCTGACTTGACTGGAATGAAAGAAAGGGTCATACTGGAAGTAAAAAAATATCCCTCGGCCAACCAGATAAGACAGAAAGCTGAAAGAACAGAATCCAGAACTTTTTATTTTAAATAACTTTAATGAGCAGAATCGCTCATTCTAACCACCTCCTCTCCCTCTCCTACATCAATGGAGCAGCAGCTACAACAGCACTGCAGCAAGTCTTACTTTATTTTAACTCCCAGTGTGGAAGTAAACAGAAATGCAAAAAATAAGCTGCGGTACCATCTGTGTTGACAAAACACAGTGGTTGTCCACTATTACCAGTCCTTTGCTCCAGCAGCCTGTCTACTGAAGTTTTGCATCTTTCTCATGATTGTCTTTGCCTGGTATGCACAGCTGCAAAGACCAAACCTTTTCAGAGTAAGTATGAGAATTATAGAGGCACCATCCAGTTACAAAGCATCACTTCGGAGGACACACTTTCTTCAGGGGATCGTCTTTTGCAGTTAGAATAAGGCCTGGAAGATTTCAGCTTTCTGTACATACTCACCAGATCCTTCTCTGTCTTTTTATTGGCTAAAGCATCAACTTTGGAGTCGAGTTCGCCTTGAATTTGGTCTCTCCTTTTCAAAACACCCTTAATATAGTAAAGAAAAAAAAAGAAGAGCAAACCGCACCAAATTTTAGCCATCTATTCAGAAAACCGTCAAACTTGGCTATTTAATAAATTAAGCAAGATCACAGAATGATGCCATTTAATAATTTTGATGATACATGTACTTTCCTGAAAAAAAATCTTAAAATCATGAAGACATAAAATACCTGTATTTTATCTTATGTTTTTCAAGAATCTTAGTAAATCCAAAATTAGTGCCCCAAGAATCTGCCATACACAGTATCATTGCTAGTTGTATGAGAAAAACTGCAACAACAGTTTACTTAATATCAGCTCAACTTACTATATATTCATATTTTAAAACAGCAACATGAGTTTGCCAAATCTCATGAACAAAAGTATCTTCTTTGAGTAAAAGTTACAACATAAATTAGAATAAATTACTAAAAATGGTATACCAGGCATTATTGAAATTGTGACTTTAACCTTCAATATTATTTTGTAACTGCCAAATGTAGTTCAGAAAAATCAGATAAAATTATCATAAAAATGACAGATGTCCTAACATTGATATATGTGCTTTTTTTCAGCATGTGTAATTATTCCATCCTTTACAACTGTCTTATCAGGTATTGGATTTTTAGCATAATGTCAAAAAGGGAAGGAAAGTTACTTGTTAAACTACAAAACAGGAACGGCATTACAGATCAAATTTCCATTTCCAGTGCTTATTTGCTCTGTGACCTTGACAAAGCCTTACAAATTTCTCTTTGCCTTAAGTTTCCTCATCTGTAAAAGCACTCTCAGGTGTGCTTATCTTGCAAAAATGCAGAAATGTTGCAAGGCTTTAGTCCTTTTAAAAAAAATCAGAAGCAGGACATATATAATTACAAATCTCAAAACCTTCTTTTACATTACCTTGCCACAACTGGTTTTACTGCTTCTTCTGTATATACTAAAAGAGATTTTCAGTATTCACCTCTAGCATAGGGCATGTTGAAACAGCACAGGGCACAAGCAGCTCTACCTTCTCTAGCTGTGTTATTTGACTGAGTTCTCTTTGAAATTTTGTCACTTTAACAAACGCAGAAGAATAATTCAGGAGGTTAATTTTCAAATAAGTTTTCAGTGTTTCTTTTTGAACAGCTACTCACTAGAAAAAACTGGTAAACCTGACTTTGGACAATTCTGAGTAATAGATTAGCAATACATACTGATGCTCATAAATCTACATTTCAATAGCTCAGAATATCTTTTGGTTAGATAAATACAGAAAATGTTTAGCTGTGAGCATAGAGGCAAAACAAATATGTCTGGAACAGCTTTCCTTCATATTACAAATGCTTTTTCTTTTTCACTATTTCTTTTGCCTCGTTTAAAGTAGTTTTAATGACTATTTGGCAACTTTTATCATAAATACTCCTTAAATTACAAGATAAAACCAAATATTTTTATTGTTTATATTATTTGTTTACATTATTTTTATATCCAATTGTTTATATTTAATGTGCTACAACTATAAGACAACTGCTGACTTCTAATGGCAAACAGCAAGACTGTATTTTTAAAAGATAGTATTACACTTTTACAATTTTTTTGTGTAATATGTAATGGTGCCCTGCCACAAAACCCTCAAATAATTGTACGTGGACCCATAACCAATTCATTGCTGCAATTTGTACCCTGAGGCACAGCAGTACTCTGCACTCCCAGATTTGTTCTGTGAGTCAGCTAGGAAGGAGCCAGTCCAGATGTAAATATTTTAGCTATGAATTCATTTCTTTCCCCAGTTTACGGCTGAACTCCCAAGACTGGAAAATACAAGGATTGTATTGTATTGCCCACACCTTCTTCTGCACATTTGCGCATGATCTTGGCATCACCGCACAAAGATCCCTATGATGAGGGGTTAAACACACCTCTGAAATCAGGTTTTACTAGCATATGACTTCCCCTATTGTATTTTTAGCCTGATTAGTAGTTCCCTCTCCAAACTGTGGGAAAAATAAAAATCCATGGCGAAGGAAAGGAAAGGAACAATTGTAGAACAGGAATGAGCTAGTGGAGGAAGATTTCGCTCTGGACAGGACCTCAAGGCAGCCTAATGCCGCATTGCAAGTGTTGCATCAAGAACACTGCAAGCAGAAAAAAAAAATTGCAGTGGGCAACAGCTACTTGTAAAGTGTGCGTGAAGAGCCAGGTAGTCACTCCGGGGTGCGTCCACAGAAACCTCTCTGCGCTCTGGACAAAAGAGAACACCTGAGAAAGGCTGAGCCAGGCTGCAGACTGCAGGCAGCATCTCTTCAATAGCATGAAGGCTAGGATCGCTCACGGGTAACAGAAATTCTGAAAAATAAGTTTGGAAGTGGGGGAGAGGAAGGAGACCCGCCATTGCTAGGACGGCAATCTCTTCAGACCTTTAAGCAAAGTAGTACCTACCCCATCTACCTGCATGCACATGTAAATAATCAGGCATGTGAGATACAGGACATTTGGTATGGCCTCTCTTTCAGTGAAGCTTGTTTTAAAGACAGCAGTCATTGCAGCAGTCACTCTTAACCTCTTGGTAGCTAAGCCTTACCAAGAAGCTGGCAGTGCTCTGCGCAGTGCCAGCAAAGGCTCAGTTAACTTTGGTCTTGCTCTGCCCACGGCCTGTAACACACCCTCGGCCCCTACTGAGAAACCACTGCAGTAGGAGCTGGGTTCCCAGCAGTAAGGCAAGAACAGATACTGCAGCTTGCATTGCTCAAAACCTAGACAAAGAGGGGTTTGTACACATTTTGTGCTTTCTGGAGGCAGCAGAGTGCGAATTATGACATGCTGAATTCAGTTAGTTAATTATGTTGATTATCCATCAGCACTGAGTTTATCAACTCTGTAGTCATTTTTTTACATTCTCTCCAAGTGTAAGAAAAATATGTACATAAAGGGAACTGAGAGCACCAGCTTATGGCAAACACTAACACATGCTTATATAATGGCACAGGGACTGGAAGTTCCCTGCTGTTCTGGAAAAAGAAAACATAGTTTAGGAACATCTCCTAGAAAGGGAAAAACCTCTCCACTCCTTTTCCCCCACACAATCTGTTACTGTATGAGTTCATACTTCAGCAGTGTCAGAGGAGGTCTTTCTCGGCAGCTGTTCCCCAAACCCTTCTGTGTTCCTGCCTCTCTCCTACAATGCAGAGCTCTCTGAAGATGGCAAAACCAGATGCTTTTTAGCACAGCTACCAAGGGCTGCCTGTCATGCGAAATTATCAAGCTCTTCTCTTCTGGAAGGGGTGCCTCTTGCCTGATTAGCAAGGGAAACAGGACCAACCGGATTCCTTGCTAACAGACAGCTATCCTATATTGTGCATATTTAGTAACAACAGTAAATAGAGGGCCTGCAAAACCATTTTCATCAGTTACAAATTGTCTTCCAGAGTTCGTCGCTGGAATAAGCCAAATTTTATACACAGCCATAAGCAATCCTTAAGGAAACCTTACCATCAGAATTTCACTGTAGAGAACGTATTCATGTAAAATCGGCAGCAGGTTTTCCGAGAGCCCTGCCATTCGCTTCTCCGTAGCCTTGCAACACTTGTCGATGCAGCTGGCAACACCTTTTAGGGAGTCTGCTATATCTTCTTCCGATGCTGACCACAGTGTGTGGATGGGGCCATATTCCTTCATTTCATTAAAATACTCTTAACAGGAACATATATGCATATTACTCTTTTGTTCATTAATAGATGTCTAAGTGATACTAATTGCAACTTCATGTTTAGTGCGAAGAAAGCAAGAGACTAAGGCTAATGTTTCAATTTGCTCAAATGACCAAGATAAGTAAACTGCAGTTCATTGTTTATGAATAAACTAATCAATTAATGTATTGTAATTAAGTAGTTCCTAGAAATCTATCAGCAAAAATGCCCCAGTCATTTCAAAAGGAGAGGTAGACCCGAAGAGTTGTATTCGATGACCTGAATCACTTCACATTGTCTTCATATAGAGGGAGAGGAGCCATAGCAGCCCCAGGCAGCAGCTGGTCTGACTGGCTTCTACTGCCCTGAATTGCTCTGCCACAGTAATGCTTCAAATCCTGTCCCAGTTATTAAAACTAGCAGCCCTGGTAGGTTCCAAAAGCTTCAGAAGACACGCTGAAGTTTACTCCAGTTCTGCAGGTGTTACTTCCTTCAGTAGTTTTTATTAATCTAAATACAAGGACATCCTACAAGTTATTTCTCTTAAGTCTCTAGGCCAAGTGATAATCTGTAAGCAGAAAGGCCGAGAATTCACTGTGCCATTTCGTAGGGCTAAACTTGGGCAAGCCTGAATATGACCTGGGTGCTGCATGTTCACAGGAGGGTACTCTGAACGCATTGGTCAAGTACTGAAAACACAATTTCATCACTACTGAATTTATAAAGAAATGTCCAAGAAAAGATGCAAAGCAGCCATATGGCATGAAGAGTGTCGTGTTTTCTTTGAGATTAATTGGACAAAATTTCCGTGGAAGATGTAATTAAGAAACCCATGTTAAGCTACTACAAGCAGTATCACAGCTATCAACAGTTCATATCCATGACAGCGCAGCCCTGCGCACAAGTGTTCTGCCAAGTGCTATTTGGAAAATCTAGAAAGAAGATATAACCTACAGTGTTTGGGAGCATGTCAAAATTCATAAGGTTTTCCAAGAAACACTTTGGCACTGATGCCTTGAACCTACGACCTCAGCCAGCTATTTCCACTGAAATGAACGATATCAAAAGGAACTCTTTTCACCAACATGTATTTTCCTTTCATAAGACCCCTCCAATTTAGTAAGGACACGCTGAGATCTGGTACTACACAATAAAGCAGAAGGGCTCAGTTATTAAAGAACACAGTGCAGCTCTTCAAGTTACATTAGACAGACAATAAAATCCCTGAAGTGCTGACCAGTGGAAATCTACTGAACAGGGTCAATCTCAGAAAGTCAGTAATTTAGCATTCCAAGTAGGTGTGTAAACTGCTGTTACTTCAGGAAAAAATTGAGATTAAGTCATTCCTCTTAAGAAAACTCTAACAGGCACAGTTTCCTGTGACAGAAGTTATGGCCAACAGTAAAAGCTATTAAAAAAACAATAAAATATACTTGGTCAACACAGAAAAAAGGTGCAGAATGAAACAAAAAGAGAGATGTTTAGACATACATTATGCCAGTACAAGACAGCACGGAAAACTGTGACTATTTACATTCCACTGAAAGTACAAAACAAAAGGTCATGCAGATTTCCAAAAAGCAGAAGTAAAAAGATAGCCACACTTGCTACGTTTTCTTCTTTCTAAGTTCCTTATCAAGTAGTTCAATGACATGTTAAAACTCTTCCTATTAACAAGTTATTCAAACTAACCTGAAGGTCTGCCAAAACAATGACCATTATGGAAAGCACAGTATAAACACAAATCTCCCTTTTCCCTCTGCTTGCTGGAAAGAGTATTTTGCCTGGCACAATGAAAACTAATTTACTTTTACCATATATTAATTTTTTAAATCCATAAAACTGATACTTGCTTTCTACTTACCCCTTTCTTCCTTGTAAATTCTATGAGCTATTTTGTCTAGTACGTTTATTTTCTGACTAAATGTTTCCATGTAATTGTTCATTTCTGTAAATGTTTCAGGACGATTTTTAACTCCTCCTCTTACTGAAGATGCTACAGCTCTGACGGTCTGTCCCATCCTGCTCAGCAAACCGGGACCCTGCTTCTTGTGTGAGGAGAGTTCCTAAGGACAGAATAAGCCATGTTTACTTCCAAGTACTTTTTCTAAATTCTCTGAAAATAATGCATACTTTAAAGCTTTTTTAAAAAAAAAAAAACCAAAACTATATACATAAGCCTCTGTGTGTCTTTTTAGCATACAAATCTTACTTTAAAAATTTATTAGACGAGTGTCAGAACCATACCTGTCATGTACATTTATTAGCTAAGCCTTTCTGGGGAAATACAAGCATGCTGTGTATCATGCTCTCACACGAACGATTAAAGACGGCAGAGAACCTTTACCCTTTCATTCCTTAGGGTGAGTTAGCTAGTTTGCAATTTAGCCTTTTGAGCAGGAAAGCAGAGGTAATGACTGCAGAAATAAGTCATTGCAAAAAACAAACAATGTTCCTCCTGGAAGAAGTAATCCATCTATTTTTTTTTGTATCTCTTTGTATATGTTGCTAGAATAACCTTTGCTAAAGTTCAAAGGCAGGTTTTTCTGAGTACAAAAATCCAATTTTCAACTGGACACATCTTGGAAAAATAAAACAGGAAATTCAAAGGCTGTATTTTTCTTTTATGAGGCTAGTATAACTTTTTTAAAAAATAAGCAGATGAAAAAGACAGTGCCAAAACCAAGAATTAATTTAAAAGACTATTTTTCATATAATCTTGGAAGCTTATATGTATACCAAAAAGCATGCAGAGTTGAAATACTGTGAATTTGCCAAAAAAATCCAAAATGCAGCAACAAAAACTACTTCGGAACGTACAGCAATATTTATGGCGACATGCATGATTACCAAAAGCACAGAAGAAGAGGTTATCTCAGGGCATGAATATTCCATAAATCCCCTGCCTTCTCCTGACACTTCTGTAACAAGCCGTGGGAGGACACTATTGAATACTGAACTAGGGAAACTCCTGATATACTCTACTAACACAAGACGTGGTTTCACATAACTGTAAATAAAAATAAAGTCATTTTACCCAGGCCTGTGCAGTAAGAAAAATTTTAAAGTCTTCATTAAAAGTTAAAGTTGGATGATCAGCAATACGGTTCAAAAATTTATGTAAAGCTTTTCTTCGAGTCTCAATGAATTCATCACTAAATCGTTCCACCATTCCTTTCATTATGAATTTTTCAGGCAATGGCTAAGGAAAAAAGAAGAAATATATTCTATAATTTGCATAATATTAGGTGTATTATAATAATTCTTCTAGTTACTAAAGAATATAGGTATACCTTGTAAAATCCACCATGCAAGAAACTAACTGTTACAAAGTTATCATATTCAACAGTGGTGCAACATGGTTCTTGTAGCACACAGTGCAGAAGAATACAAGTACAACTAAGGAGGACATAAATTACTGCAAATAGCACAGTTACAAACATAATAAATACCTTTATGGGAGTTTTAATTATCACATACATATAAAGCTAATGAAAATAGGTTGGTTTAATGTTTGTGAGACTTCAGAAACTGAAGAAAGACCTCAAACATCTTTGTATAAAACTGAAGCCATCTTAGAAACAAATAAAAATAACTTAAGTTTTAGCAAACGAACAGGAATAATCAGTGTTGGATGTGCTTCTTCCAGTTTGCTCTTCAACCAAAGGAAATCCTGATACCGTCTTCGAACTTCATATTCACTGGAGTCAAATTCACCACGGGATGTCTGAAAACCAGAGGCAGAAAAAACAGGCCTAGGTTAGAATACCAGAAAAAAAGAACAAAATAGTTTTAGATTTGGAGGAAACAGTACTTGAAGGGAATGCATACATGATTCTATTTTGCCTGTGTTATTTGCTTGCTGTTTTTTAAAGTGCAATGATGAAGTACTTGAAGAGATAAAACACATCCCATTTTAGCAAGAAATCAAAGTTCTATTGTAAAAAAAAAAAAAAAAAAGGAAAAGCAAGCACTAAACTGCCTACAGAGTGGCTTATAATAATTAGCCTAATACAATGTTTCTGAAATATTTCAATTATTTATGTGTGGCATTGTCCTTTTAGCAATCACAGTTACATTCATTACTTTTAGGGCACTTCTTTTAAAGTGATTAGTAATCTACGAGTGAGGAAATCCATTTTTTAGCATTCTGGAAAAAAACCCCAACAGCTGACATGCATCCTTGGGACCTGCTGACGCTAGTCAACAATCCCTGCATTCAAAACATGAAAACTCCAGCATATCATAGCAATAACACTTCCTGGGCTGCTTAATGGATTCTGCATTCCATCATCAATTCCAGTTTTGTAGCCCTTTGTTAGAACTTGCCAACAAACCTTTAATGCCTAGAAAAAATGCTTATTACAGTGTTGCAAAATTGTCAGACCATGAGATTTATTTTATCACTGCTCTGTCTTCTAGAATCAAGCCACAAAAAGCCCATGTTTTCATTAAAGTAATGCGTGCTGTTTAGCATTCATTGTTGCGCAGAGATTCATAATGCGATGCAAGTAAATTCTAAAAACCTCAAAACACGCTTTTGTAATCTAAACGATTCTGAGGGTTGAATAAAAATTTTTCAAGGTATGTATGTGGGAGGAATGCTACTACTTTATCATCAACAACTAGCACTTCAAATTAAATACAATAAGAAAGGATGGAACAGATAAAAAAGCAAAAGCAATCCACCTTACAGCCCTTCCATACTTGCCTGAAGAAAAAAATGTTCTCTCGTCTACAAAAACATGCATAAAGTGAAAATTATTGCTAGCAACTTAACAAAGATAGCTCTCTTCCTACTCTTTAAATATTTTATGAGGAATTGATATCTCCTCTTATTTAAGGATGAATAATTCCCATTTGAAAATTTGGTTTTAAATGAATCTTTTAAAAAAGAACTCGAAGTAAAATAAATTAACAGTGCAATTCTTAAAATGCAGCCTGCAGAATATTTGCTGGTAATCCCAGAAGAGCTAGCTAGTCTCACAAGGCTGACTTTCTTCCTTATTTCCAGTAAATAATTTGAATTCAGGACAGCTAAAAATACACTTAGTTGTTTCCTAGTATTACTTTTTCATTGGAGATTTGTGGCAGTTTCCCCAGAAATCATATGCAACTGTAAATGGGAAAAAAATGTCCTTGTGATAGTCGTGCTGTAATTACAAAAGAATGGAATTGAAAGACTTTGTAGCAGGTAACATTTATGCAAGACAAAAGACTGCTAGCCTGCAAGTGATCCAAAAGTCATAAATACTTGGGCTAATATAGTGTGTTTGAACTGAATCAGTCTTTCTGCTGTTTCATATTCCTGCT